>NW_012130171.1:38110-41799 GCF_000143395.1 Atta cephalotes | reverse complement strand
AAAAATTAGCCAATTATAGATTAAGATTGATAAATGGTCGTTTTTAAGTTTTTATGCCGCAAAAACTATTGCTCGGACAAATGACAAGTACTTTTACAACTTATTTCTTGCTAGTATTTTGATTCGCGAATTAAGACATTATATATAAAAATCAGTTATTATTACTTTCTTCTTAAATTCTTTGATCTCAAATCTGTGAATCTTTTCTTATCAAATATTTTTATATAAATACTTTTAATTATTTATTTATAATAAATCTGTTATAACAACACATTAAACTTCTCTGTAGACATAAGTAGCGCTTATGTGATAGAAAGTAAGAGAAATGCGTTTCTGGCCATATTTCGCAATTATGAATTAGGTCACTACTTTGGAAATCTTTTACTTGCTTAGTATTCTCCAGACCACCAAAGAGTAAAACTTATGTATTTACTCTTCGTATAAACATTTGTATATATCATTTTAATTTTAACATTAAAAAATGAAGTTGAAGATCAAGTTTTATAATGTGAGTCTTAGGCTGCGTTTGGAGCGCGTGTTATCAATGCTATTGTGTCATTGTATCTTTATCATTCGTTGGATATGTAAAATAAGACTAAAATAAAACGCATTAACGTTAATAACGCTTTGAATGCGACCTTAATTGTACATAGAAAAGCGATATTTAAATGTTCATGGAATTTCTTTATGCGTTTATGTTTATAATGAATTATAAGTTGATTCAGAGAAATAGTAACTTGCATATAACTTTTTTCAATAACACTTTTTCATTTAAAATTTAATTTTTAAGGAAGGTCCGCACAGTGCTCTTTGCGATGAAGAATTTTATGATGCCGTTGAGACGGGTTTGGACAAAATCGAGGAGGAGAATCAATTAAGAGATCGTTTAAAACAGAAATCTGTCTCAATTTTGACATCCCCCACCACAACAGCATCTACGCACAGGCTATGGCCAGAAGTAATTATATCTCTTTTTATATTTTGCATTTTTCTAATTTATAATACTTTGAAATTTTACTCGCATATTAATGATTATTAAAAAATTAATTTGTAACATCAATTAATTGTAATATTATTGTGGTATCAGATATACGATAAATAAGTTCCTAACAATATTAATTCCAAATATAAATAGTAATTGCTAATTATTTATAAATATTCATTGTATCAAACTTTTTATTATTTCATATTATCAATTTGTAGATAGAAAAAATTACAATGGAACAGCTGCATTACGCTCGGCTCGGCGTAGGCGGAGCGGGTGGTTGGCAATTATTCGCCGAAGATGGTGATATGCGGATGTACCGACGGGAGGAGGAGGCCGATGGATTGGTTGTAGATCCTCTCAAAGCGTGTCACGTCGTTAAAGGGGTGACCGGTCACGAAGTCTGCGAAATATTTTTCAGTCCCGAATATAGAAGCGGTTGGGAAGCCACTTTGGAGAACATGGCAATTATCGAAAACATTTCCAAGGACACATTATTATTTCTGCAAACGCACAAACGTATCTGGCCGGCGAGCCAACGAGACGCGTTGTTCTGGTCACACATACGTCGTGTGTCCGATGATCAGGATCGCGACGCTCACGATTTATGGATAGTCTGCAATCACAGTACTGAACATCCCGATCATCCGGTATGTATTATACGTTTAAAAATATAAAAATTTCTTTGCTTTGAATAAGTTTCAACACGTTAAATGAAATTATCGTTGCAGCCAAACGCGGGTAAATGCGTGAGAGTCTACTTGACGGTTTGTCTCGTATGCCAAACATTTATTGATCCTCCGAAGGACGAGGAGGAAATAAAAAGGGAGAACATTACGTGTAAAATAACGTACTGTTCAGTTGGTTAGTATATATTGATGCTCAACGATTTAATTGTTCTTATTATATATTGTAATTGTAATGTTTAAAACATCTGTAAAAAAAACTTTGACAGCTTTTATTTTTTCTTTCTGTATCCAAGTATTTAATTAATGAGAATATTTGTATATATCTTGTTATATATCCTGTTTTTTTTTCATGCTCTATTATTTTGATTTAAATTTTAGTAAATCCAGGTGGATGGGCTCCAGCGTCTGTTTTACGAGCCGTTTATAAGAGAGAATATCCAAAGTTCCTTAAGCGTTTCACGAACTTTTGTATCGATCAATGCAAGAATAAGCCGATCACATTTTAAATGTGAATTGATATGAAAAAAGAAAGAACTTCAATGTTTTCCATCCAATTCCTTATTCACTATCTCGAAGTGTCTTCACATGATTATTGTAAAAACAAGTTTGTATTGTTACATACTGTAGGAATTATAGAACGGCCATTACAATGTAAGTGAAACCGTTTTGTATATTACCTTTTTCTTTTTTTATTTGCTTAAGATAATCGACTTATATAGCTTGCGAATTGGAGGAGACGAACCGTTATATTAAAAGCCATTTATGATATAAGTGAGTGTTATAGCAATTATATACACTTGGACAAGGAACTTCGATTGAAGCACGCATGGCTGCAGCACCATTTACAGATTATCCTTTTTCTCTTCATATAACAGCCTATTATTTGTTATACAGTAATATGGAGCGTTTTTTCATTATCCAATTAGAAGCGAGGCTATCTTTGTCTTCAGGAAGATTGCTTCTGATTGCATAACGAAAAAACGCCAATGCTGTCGCATAATCCAATTGTACAAATCTTTAACAAAAATTGGATACATATACATTTATCTCTTGTTACACATTACAATCTAATTAAACGCTAAACGCTGTATCATACCAAATTATACTGTTATTTTTATTCGTACATAAAAATGTGTATATCCTACAATATAAAGGTCACATGGAAAAACATAATAAAGACTGTTGTAGATTTATTATATGAAATAACAATATCGTTTTCATATCGTTCATCAACCTTTTATTTTATACAATAAAAACGTGGAATTTCTTTGTGTAATACATTTATTTTTATCAATCAAATGAAATTAAGAAATTATTCTATATTTTACACACACACACGCGCGCGCGCGCACACAATATCTAAAATTCTTTATCTCTTCCAATTTATATATTTTAACCAGAATTTTAATCAAAAAATTTCAATTTTTAGAGAATGTATACTTTTTAAAATATGATTTTGTATATTGATTAGATTTTGTATAATATAAATGTCCAATTTATAAACTTTATTATTTGTTAAAGAAAAGTAAATATTTCTTCTTACAGAAAATAACATGATTTAGTGAAAGTAGATTATAAAGTGATTATAAAAATGTTATTCTCTACATATGCTGTATAAAAGATTATAAACATAAAAGTATTATATCGTAAGATTTTTTTATATGTTGCATGAAATAATTATATTCTTGTATAAATTATAATAAACGGTAATAGATTGACTGAAATTAAATAATCGCAGACTTGCATGTAAATGTTACACGAAAAATAAGCATAAATAAGTGATAATATGAAAAATTAGATTAAAATCATTGTATTGTAAAATAGTTTACAATATAACGTATAATCATAAAATTAAAATTTCATCGCTGTTTTTATTCTAGTTCTATGCATTATTGTTTAGTAGATTGTATAAAATAAAAAAGTTGTAAATATCTTAACATTTCATATATAAAAATCCAACTATTTAATTTCAAACAGTTTTTAATCATCAACAGATTAATGGCTATTAATTTATG
>NW_012130171.1:28866-37508 GCF_000143395.1 Atta cephalotes | reverse complement strand
TACTACACACACACACTCTCTCTCTCTCTCTCTCTCTCTCTCTCTCTCTCTCTCTCTCTCTGAGTATTGTTAATCATATGACATACTTACATTCAATTTAGTGGTATCATTCTTTAATACTCTTTGAAGATAAAGTTGTTTAATTTCTCGTTCAAGCCTCGATGGAAGCCCTGGATACATTGTACTACCTCCGCTTAAAACGATGTGCTTATACAATTCGCTTCTGATATCGATATCAGCTGCTTGAATTGTGCTAAATACCAGCTCGGCTATTCCTTGCGCTTCGACATTAATCAAATGAGGCTGAAAAAGCGCTTCTGGTGCTGCAAATCTTTCACCACCTACTTTGATAACACGACCATCAGGAAGCTGAAAATGTTATATAAAATAATTTGCACAACTTAATTTAAGTTTCGTTTTAAATATTAATAAAATTATATTACATATTTTACTTACAGTATAGGATTCCACCAATACAGTGGTTTCAAGAGCCAACTTCTCTTCCGTTTCTATATTGTAACCGATGTAACATAGTTTCTCCTTCAACATTCGAACAGTTTCAAAATCAGCCGAATGATTGAAAGCATAACCACGCAGTAGTAGCAATTTAATTAGATACATTGTAATATCGCGTCCGGCTATATCTAACCGTCTGGTCAAATGTGGCAAAGCATATTCTTCGAATACGGGACAAATGTGCGTAACACCATCACCGGAATCTACAACGACACCGCTGATCAATCCTTGAGCGTATAATGTCAGTACTGCCTGAATCGCAATGTACGTCCCAGCGAAACCGTACTTCTCAAACATCACCTGCAATAATATCAATTCATTAAGATTTCTATTCGTATAACTTTAATTTAACTTTCTTTGGATTACACAATGTTACCTCTATCATCTTTTCTCTATTCGTAATAGGATTCATTGGTGGCTCAGTTAACAGAATTTTACATTCTTTAGGGTTAATATTCATTTTCTCCTTGCCAAAGGTGTAATCCCACACGTGACACATGTCTTCCCAGTTTCTGTTAATTATAGTACAACTATGAGATTCATCAAACAAAAAATATCTGATCTGAGATATAAACATACCTAACAATCCCATTTTGCATTGGATAACTTATTTCTAACATAGAACGAAGTTTACTTGCTTCATCGCCAACCATTAAGTCCTGCGAGATAATAATATGATTATCAAACCTCTATATCATTAACATATATTATGTTGATTTCATTATGACGTGCGATATTACTATTTCATTATATATTTATAGTAAATATATTTGTAGTATAAAAATTCTAAATATTTAAATAGCTATGTAAATATTCAAAAAGTATATAACAAAACTTTTTATTACGTGTGATAAAAAGAAAATTGAAATAATTCCTGGTATATGAAATTTGGTAGATTAGATATCAGATAAATATTTATGATATCATCCTTTTATATACTAAGATTATATAATATACTAAGAATATATAATTGGCACAGAAATCATAACATAATATGTTACTTCTGTGAGACTCAGATTATGGAATTTGTATCAGAAAAATATTCTGTGTTAAATCAGTTCCGAAATGTGTATACCTAAGCACTTTGGAAAAAGTTTGCTGGATTATGATACTACTCCCATACCTACAGTCGAAAAAAAAATTCTTCTTCATTAAAACACTGATGTATATATAGCATCAAAAAAGTACAATAAACTTACAGGCATGTTAAGCACATCCTACGAGAGCAAATGTAAGCACACAAATATATTAGATAATTATAGGAAGAGTATAGCATATACATAAGTACCAACACAATTGCAGGTAAACGACATTATTCTTAAGAAACATATTAGTAGACACATCTTGTTTTGTTAAAACAGACATTTATGTCGATAAAAAATTTGTAAGATCTCTCGCAAGAAAAACATTGTATCCAATACAATGAACACATTTATTAAGTACAATATAAAATCACTCACTTAATGATAATATTATAGCTCCAAGAAATTGTTAATAAATTTATTGAATAATTAAATGAATAATGTTCATCTTACATTTCAAATACATATTCCCTTTCAGTTAGTAAACGTCATTAGCCTCTCAAATTGTGACTTTTATTTACATCAGTGGAGACAAGCACATAGATTATTTTCAGTCGGACTTAAGCGCTAGGGGGGCAGGGAGAGCACACGATGTAATACTATATAATAGACTTACACGAATGCAATATTCTTGCTGAAAATACAATTGTTCTTATTAATCGTCTAAATACTGATAAACACGCTCAAGCAATTTAAAGCTTAAAATATCATAGACTTTATATATAACTTGAACAATACACAAAAAATTACATCTCTTAGAGTTTTTTTTTCGTAAATATAAATTTCTCTATATCTTTCATACAATTCCATAAATTGATTACAGTCGAAATCGAGATTTGCTTTACATTTATAAATTTAATTGTTTTATCATTTGCTTTACGTATGTTAACTTTTATGATAAATTAAACGATTAAGTATCAATGGATTGATAATAATCAATATCAGTAAATCGAACATCAACTATCAGGGCGCTTGTATAGAGATAAAATAAAAATGCAGCTACTGGCCCCGTATGTCCTTACATACAAGCTCGCATGCGAGCCTGAAGCAACAAACGTAAGTATCTACATACCTTGACGTCGATATCGCCTATTTTGTTGACAGCTCTGATTATTGGTCGTCCGACTATAGACGGGAATATGTGGGCCGGAAAGTTTGCGCCGGCATATCCGCACTTGACAAACTGCAATGAAAAACTGCATCGGTACCAAAATATGTAAGAGTATCCGATAGTTTTGAAGCGCGTGTCTAATTCAGTGCATCCTCTCTTAATTAAGATATTAAGAATGAGGCCCTTGCACGAGGGAAATGGGAGATGAGCCTTACCCCGGTACCATTGTCACAAACGATGATTTTCCTTCCCTTGCTGTCCATTTCGATCTCGAAGAGTTACGTATCCCGTATCTCGTCAAAAGAATATTTCTCTATCTGTCACAATCCTTTAGACAGTTCTCATATCGCCAGCTCCATCGAGTGACTAATACCTGCGGATGTTTACAGGGCGTTACCGGTGCGTAATACCAAAGTGACAGACGTTACTCTCGACTGGAGTTACCGTTTCGTATCACAGTCAAGAATTTGCGCGAAGGGTAGCGAAATCCAATGTAAAAAAAAGAAAAGGAGGGGAAAAAAGGGTAAATAATCAACGTCCTCGGACGTGAATTTACTCAGCACGCACGATGAACGACGGCGGCCGGACGAGCAGATCCGAGCAGAACCGAGTAAACTCAAACCGCAAGCTTCCATCGTTATGAGAGACAAAAAAAGACCTCCCTCGACTCAAGCAAATCCATCAATCACAATCGAGAACACGAGAACTAGCTGAGAGAGAGCTAATAGCTAGGCCGCCGTTTCGTGGCTCTCGACTGTGATTGGTCAACGAGCTTGCTGCTCATTATGCCGAGCCAATGACACGCGAGTTTGCGTTAAAAGTCGCATGCGGTCAACTTTAGGTCTATTTCTTATAAATGCGAAATTTTTTTCACATTTGAAATGATACATATATATAATTAGATAATTATATATAAACATTAGAGAAAAAGAAGAAAAATTAAAACGTTCAAAAATTCAAAACTAATTTGATAAGTTTGTTTTCTAAAATATTTGTATCTTTAATTTTTTTTCCTTTTCCAACATCTAATCATATTCTTATGCCCATATAGTCAGACTTAGTAAAGTACTTTGTACTTGAGGCTTCCTTAAATTTATCTTTAGATGCTCAGTAGCCAATGAAATAATTCGAAAATTTAAATCTGAAGATAAATTTAAGGAAGCTTTAAATATAAGGCTTGACTATTAGCGTTTTCGACCCGATCGGGTTTGCATCAACTTGAGTTAGAAAATGCTTCGCTATTGTCGTTACACAGTCTATCAATAGGAGAGCACGAAACGTTATATGAATACGGGCATTAATTTTAGATGCCAGAAGTCTATTTACTGTGGCTGAACTAGTATACACTTTTGGAACTTGAAATGAGATATGTTTGATATTTATCGAAAGTGAGAAAGAGAATACTAGTGCAGTCTAGTACAGGAACAGAAAACAGATCAGAACTGCTGGAAGTTCAATACGGTGCAGCTACAAAAAACTCTCAAATGCTATGAAATGCTCTGAATTTCTACGGAGTGCGGACTGCAAATTAAATTAGATTAAGTTAGGTTAGCTTCAAGGCACTTCCACGTGAAACTGGCGTGAACGTGTCAGGCATCTACGTAATAGACTCGTGCGTCTACAGGTGGATACATTTTAACAGGTTCGATTTTTTTTTAACGTAATTCGAATATTTACGAATGTAGAAGATTGGATAATTCCATAAGGATGTAAGTGGAAGAGGAAAATTTCTGTTCATGTGAGTGAAATATTAAACATAATATTGGAGCACAAACGATGATTCTAATCGCGACGCATAATCTTTTTTTACATTAATTGGAAGTATAATCTATACAATTGCAAATACATACAATCGTAAATCTTTAATTTAAAAAAAATTTCTGATAAGTGATAAAAATCATCTTTTTATACATAAATGTATCGAAATGTATGTGTATTCCACAATAAAATATTATAAGTCTCAAAATGAAATCGAATATAATTGTGTATAAGGAATCTGTTTTGAGCATTATCAGCATTTTGACAGCTTCGTCAAAAGTATCAAATACAATCCATACTGTTAAAAATGTTCTTAAATTTCATTAACTTTTAATCAAGTTACACAATTTGAACTTAATTTCAGACATTACATTAAATTTGATGTATTTATATTACTAAACTATTTATATTATAAACTATTTATATTACTAACATTTTTGGTGTACTAAAAAGTACACTAAAAATTTTATGACATTTAATATACTTTTAAGTTACACAATTTGAAATTAATTTCATGACATTACATTAAATTTAATGTATTTAATGTACATAACTAAAAAGTATATTTGTGTACATGTAATATAATACATAGAATTTTATGTATTTTTCATAAAATTGTATTAAAAGTAAATTTAATAAATTTAATGTACACGTTCATTACATTTAACTAATTACCGTAACTTAATTTTCAGTTAAATCATTCATTACTTTTAATTTTGTTCATAATTACGAGCTTTATTTATATGTAAAGAAAGCTCGTGGTTACATTTCAAACAGTGTACATAAAATTTACTGTATTTTTCATGAAAATTTATGAAAATTTAATGTACATTTACATTTAAGTAATTACTGTAACTTAATTTTCAGTTAAAGCATTCATTACTTTAATTTCGTTCATAACCACGAGCTTCGTTTACACGTAAAGGAAGCTCGTGGTTACATTTCTAACAGTGCATACTGCACAGAAGCTTGCTATAATATTGTTGGAACGTTGCAATGTTGCTACAATATTGCTGGAATGAAATTCGTGCTGTATAGGATAATCAATAAAATTTCTAAATCATGGTTGCAATTTGCTTGCTTACGGTAAATTGATAATAAATTTCATTCAAATTGATCGCGTCATAGCATAATTCATTTAAGGATTTTATGCCTTCGCACGTCAACATATTTATAACGCCTGGAGGTATTCCAGATGACAAAAACAGATTGCAATACTGTATTATATTGCACGAGTTTGCGGTACATATCACAACGACGGAATTGCCGATTATTAAACTCTGTGTCAATTTGCGAAACAAATTTTTTTCTTTCTTCTCCATAAGTGTGATGACACCTTTCGGTTTACGGATTCTTACCACCAAGGATCGTCCACTTTGAGGCTGCAATGAATTCTTATACCAGTGTGGAAATTTTATCCATTTGAATACTATTTCCGACAATTCGGGTTTACTAAAAAAAAAAAAAAAAAAGACAAAAGATAAAATAAAGTATGCACAAGAGATACAGTAATTTTATTAATTTGAGATACCTAATGTATTCCAATAAAAATGCAAACTTGGATAATATTTGCATTCTGGATTCAGTGGACAGCTCATTCCAGATTTCGAACCCTTTTTTAGCTGATACAAAACATCTACTCATATCATCTCTAGAATAGAAATTGAAAATTTGTTAGAAATCATTATTAAATTTCTTAAATTTAACATTTATATCATTGATTGAAATTAGGCAAGATATATACTTTGTTGCATTCGCTCTTAGTATATTAGTGTTATTATGTAACCAATAAGTATTTTGTACAGGCTTTTGCCATGTACCATCATAAAACATGTAATTATAAATCGGATTTACGGGTACAGACTTTTTTTTCGAACATATTGGCTTTATCATGTTTATTATATAATGTTCTTCATTAATATAATGTTCTTCATTAAAATTGAGATTACATAGTAGAATCTTGAACATTTCTATATAAGGCATAACTATCATCGTCTCATTGAAATCCAGCGTATTTATGAGAACAATATTTCTCTGTTAAAAAGAAAAATCATTAATGAAATAGTTTGAAAACAATTTAATAATACTGTACTATATAATTTAAATATGCATACATCTAAGGATGTTGCTAAATTTTTTGCAGCCGCAATATCTTCAGACCATATGGATGTTACGTTTATTTTATAAGATATAGGAGGTGTAAGTAATTCTTGCTTAGATTTAAATATACGAATAACATCAGTGAAATAGCTAAAAGTTTTATTCATAAGTGACAAAAAATTGCATTTTATTGATTCTGATACCCATATTTTACTTAAGTTTCGAGAGTTTTCTGATATTATTAAATATTTAATAACTGCATATAAATCCGAATCGTCTAGGAGTATTATTTCAATGGTCTGATCTATACATAAAATTTAAAACAATTTTAATAAAAGTGAAAATATATTTTTTAATTAAATTTTAAATCTGTTTCTCTTACATGAAAGTAGCTTTTTATACTTCTTATATAGAGCATTATCTGCCAATGAATTTGTGCTAAAATATAAAATAATATCAAACTATTTCGAAAGTTTTGAGATACATTTTTTAATTCATTCAATTTTTAAAATAAAATATAAAGCATAGAACAAGAGAAAAATTGTTAATTATATTAGAGCTATTTTCACAATAAAATTTATAAAATAATGTGTAAAGACTTTTGAAATGCTTTCTCTATAACTAAAACGTGTGTAATAATATTCACAATAATTTTAACACAAAAAGAAAATATGGATCGATTAATATATTCAATAAGTATATAATAATAATAATAGAATAAATTTCAATTAGATAATTACATGATACAAGTTTCCAAAAAATATTGTACATCATCTCTTGCGCAAAAATTAAGAAGTGTCAGAATTAACGTCCAAATAATTTCTTGTTTAGTCTTTTCTAAAAAAAAAAAAACAAAATTAAGAATCAAATACAATCTGTTCTTATTTATAAACGAAATAAAATGTTAAGAAATGAGTATTAAATGAAATATTTTTACAATTACAGGTACAATATTACCTACTATAATACCATTAGATTTATGCATGTTTATCCTGTAATAATTTATATATGTTACAATAGCTTCAGGTACATCTGCGTGATTACAAATAGATTTGAAAAGAGGCATATGGTTCTCTAACATTAGTACTGTCTTTTCGAGTCTACAATTGTAAAAAGCAATTAAAGATGACAGGAACAAAGACAGATGACTTTTATTTTTAGCTGTAATTTTTGTCATATCACTAGCGATAAGATTAAATGCCAATTTAATGTTTACCTATCCATAAAAGTTTCATGCTTTAATTTTATCTCCTTGCACATAGCATATATTTCCATTGATGCTTTCTAAAAATGAATGTAAAGAGATACAGCATTATAACAAGTGTTTGAACAGATTATTTTTTCTTATTTTTTCTTATTTTATCAAGAATGATAACATCTTTTTCTTTGGCCAAAAAAATTTTCATTTTCAACGGCAAATTTTGCGATCTATTGGCAATCTGTTTGTATATATGTAAGATCTAAATACTTACATTTTTTTTACTCTTCAATTCTTCGTAGTCTAGATTGATGTAATATTTTTCTATATCCTGTAGGTCCATGCTGTCAGCAACAAGAAAATCTATTAGAACAATTAAAAAGATGTGTCTTCACGATTGAACTGCGTAGCAATTGTAGCAATAATAAACGAAAACAACCATGCTCGCAGAAGAAAATATTTTGCTTTCAAAATCGAACATTAGATCGACATCAAAGATCTATTTGTAAATATCGTTCCATATTCGTTCAAAATTTGAAAGAAACATTGCAACTTTACTAACCTCATCATCGAAGGATGTAAATAATATTTTTTATCGACGTTTTCTCCAATACTATATATAATATATCAATATCAGGATTATGATAAATTTCGACTCTACCAATTTAATACCGATTTTATAAATATCTTACATTTAGTTTAATGTTTAATTAAGCATAAAAGTAGCATAAGCGTTCTTAGCATTTTCTGCGATTTTTTACAAGAAATGTACATATATCTGAAACTATAAAATACCTAAAGCATTTAATTATAAGAAATGCAAATTAAAAATTGACGTATATATTATATTATATATATATATTATATATATTATATT
>NW_012130171.1:18809-28364 GCF_000143395.1 Atta cephalotes | reverse complement strand
TTTATCTTACAATTATAAATCATTATAATACATTATCTTTTATCTATACATAATCTCTATATCATAGCCCTATCATAATCTATCATTAATATCCATAACTCATTTCTTTCTTTTTATCTCTACCTAGTATTTCTTTGCTCTTATTTATTATATTGCCCTATCTTCCCTTATAATCTTTAACTGCATCATCTGTCTTCCATCTGCCTCCTAGTCTTTTTATTTTCTATTTCATTTCAATTCGTTTCTTTAACTTATAAATAGATAATAAATTACCTATCACTAACTATAATATATTACGCTACAGTCTTATTTTATATTCACTTGTTATTTTAAAATACTCATTTCTTGTCTTTACATTATCTTTAAAAGATGTGATGTGTATATATATATATGGTTTTTCAATTTAACATTATTTGATATTTAAAAATAGTTAGAAAATAGCAGAAATTTTCAGTTTTCACAGTAAATCTGTTATTCCGTTGGCAGTTTTATTATATTTTTACTGGTACTCTGTCGACATAATTTACAACAGGTACTTTGTAGAATTTTTTTTCCACAGCCTCAGCTATGTAAAATAGATTTCTGATTCATCATTGTATACTGTGTTCTTTGTTGGATAATTATTCACAGAATTTCTGATTATTCTAATAATTATGTCAATTTCCAGCTGTTGCGGTCGTCGCCGCGCAGGAAGGAATATTTTTTTCATTGTTTACAACATATCCTTGAGCTTTGTATCTGCGTGTTCCCGTTAATTGGAGAATGGAGATTCCAAATCATGAAAGAAAGCCGATCGCTTATTTGACTCGGAAGGCACAAATATCTTGCTGCCATCGTTTACACAGGTGCGTGAATCGAGTTAGTGAATAGAACAGATCTTTGATGTAACGAACACTTATAAATTTCACGATCTATTGATCGAGGAATCATTCTCAGGGAGAGAGAACGTTTCTTGTTCATTCATCGAGCATATGATTTCCCGGAATATTATGCGAATTATATTAAATCAAAATAATCTTAAAATTAAATAACTTGAAATTCATCATTAACAAAAAACTTCTCATTAAATTCCAGAAAATCATTTTTGCAAAGAATTAATCGTTTTTCAATTATTTAAAAGATAATTAGACTAATTGATCTTCGAACTTTGATATATTTACGTTCTACAATAGTTTTGTATTTAAATGAAAGAAATTTCATTCTCGATCTTCATGTCTATTTTAAAAGCTAAAAAAACTGTTATTTTTACATACGAAAAAAATTATATGTATAGTGCAAAATGTATTCGTACAGAGAAATGTTTTTTAAAAAAACTTCATTTTTAAAAAGTAAATATTATCGAGCAAGAAATGAATCATCAAATTGATGTTGAATTAACATCGATATGATGATTTTAATAATTTGACGTTGATTCAACGTTTAATTGACGATCATTTTTTGCTGTGTAAATAACAATTTATTTATAAATAAAATAGACTGTATGTTTTAAAATTATATATACCAAAAAGATGTGTATTAATTATAGAAAATCAATATCATCTGAAAAATTAGCGAAAATTAAAAATTGTATTGTATTTGTATTCAAAAAGTATTCGTACAATTGAGAAATTTAGCTTTTAAAATTAAGAATACATGCAAAATTTGTTTGTCAATGTAAGAACAGAATGTATTCATCACAAAATTGATATTTAATGTTTATTTTCTATTTCTTTCTTTTTTTATAAAAAAATTTCCTTGTACGAATACTTTTTGCTCTCATTGTATATATAATTACATATTAAGCTCTTTTTTAGAGAAAAAAATCAATTCATTGAATTGATCAAAGAAAGATTTTGTTTAGAACACCGTACCGAATTTAAAGAATTTTTAATTTTAGCCCATTCCTAAGCGAGCTCGAGAATGAAATGATATATGGAAAGTGCAACAATGTTTGCGGTCATGGTCACAATTACAATGGTAATGTGTATTATCAGTTTATTCTATTATTAACTTCGTTGTTTACATCACATACTAGACAAAGACAACAAGATCAGTCTTAAATAATATATCTGAAAAAATATCATATACCATATTTTTTCGTCGAATTAATTTTTTTTCTTTTCCTAGCGGAAGCTTGAAATTTAAAAGGTCTAATTTAATTAGAATCATTTAATATATAAATTTTGAAAACTGTGTAAAAAAAAGATAACGTTCTTGCTAAGAAGTTGGACATTATTGTTTTTGAATTCTTTCAACTTTTAAATTTACATATTTAACTTTTAATATTAAATTTTTTAATGCATGAAATCTTACGCATGAAATCGGGATAAAATTAATTTTTAGTGGAAGTAACCGTCCGTGGACCTGTGAATCCTTTAACTGGAATGATTATGAATTTGGAAGATTTAAAGAACTGCATGCAAAAGGTGTTGATGGATGAGATGGATCACAAAAATATAGACCAACAAATAGACTATTTCCATACAACGGTTTCAACAACCGAGAATGTCGCTATATATATTTTCAATGAGTTAAAAAAGCACATGTCCAATCCCGAATTGTTATATGAAGTAAAGGTCCACGAAACTGACAAGAATGTTATGTATTTTAGGGGAGAATACGATGAAAATGTACCTTCTACTTCTTAATTATTAATTATTACATTATAATTGTACAATCTTATTCATCTCTGATATATATGATCTTTTTATTACACGTTTGTATAATACAATCACATAATTTGTATAATATTGAATTATATTAAAACAATCGAAAATAATATATGTAAATTATGTATTATATATGGATAATTAAAATTCAACATTCCAATTTCATCGTAATTTCTTTAAATAAAACAGACTAGTTGTAGCAGATAATTATACTCTACAATATCGCAAAAAATTAAATGCTTCACTGTAATATGTTTTCTTTAATGCACACACACATATGTAGTCTCTCTAAGATGGTTGTTCGAATTTTGAGATTCTATTCTAATTAGAATTTAACTAATAGGACACTATTAATTAATATGTATCTATGTTACATCTTTACATATTTCCGGTACTTGAAAATATAAAATACACACGCATGTGTGTATATTCTTAATGATGATTTGTTATAGCATTTATAAAATAGTCCTTTGTAAAAAAGTTAACAAGAGTACATATCACAATATAATCATTCCATAAATAATTTCTAATTCGCTAATGTATGCATATATGTAATCATAAATATCTGCGATTTTATATTCTCTTCGCATGAGGAATTAATCATTTTCATATACGCTACTTTTAATTATGTACAGAACTTACTACATCGTTTATAACAACGTAATGAAAATGTTCGTTATAAAGCTGTATATATTTTTTTATAAGGTCAATTCCAGATTTTTAGGAAATTAGGCTACTATGGGACATAGTACTATGGGACATAATTCGCTTATTAGTCTAGTATTTGATATTTTCAGTTATTTTAAATGTTAAATAAATAAAATGTATAATCTTTAAAACAATAATTCAAAAAACATATATAATAACAATAAATCAATATCTCGAATCAAGTATTACATATACTCATTTATAATGACTTCTGAAATTATCACTAAATCATAAATATTCACTGTACTAGTTATGTAGAGATTTCTTTATATCACATTATATTTTTTCTTACAATATAAAATTTAATTCGTCTTAAAGACATTTTATAATAAATTCTTTAAAACAGATCTGTATGATAAAATTAATAAAATATGATAAAATTAATGTTTATATAAATCACGGGATATCACGTAAACATCTGCGCATTTAAACACTAAATATTGCTATAGTTGTATCAATTATACTATCGCGTAATAAATAATATATGCATTACAGTATTAGTGTTCTCGAAATTATTATAAGAGTTATATATTCATATTATAACTCGACTTGATGTAACTTCGAATAGTCACGTACGGTATACCGAGTTCAAAGTTGTCCCTGGGCCAATACTTGAGCACTGGAGACTGCTGTGGCTTCTCATCTTGTACGGCGAAATACGCAAAGAGCACCGCCGCCGTGTAACTCGCAATGAAAATAAACAAATGCCACAATGCATGGAGATATGGGAAGTTTAGGTTCAGCCAGGTATCGCAGAACAGACGATCGTTTAGCCAACAGACCACCGCTAGTATCCACATGATGCCGCATCGCAATCCTAGTCTGTACACTCTTACCGAGGTAGTCCTTCAAATTTTTTAAAACACCGTTACAATGTTATTCTGTGCGATTTTTACATCGAATATATTCTTATGTTTCCATCATATTAATCATTATTGGAGTTTCTCTTTTCAAATCCATGTAATGTTCTATATTGAATGTTTGTACGAAGAAATTACCTCTTCAGTTCCATGATCAAGAATCCAATCGCCGGTACACCCAGACTCATCAATGCGAAAGCATTTACAGCCGGATGTATCAAGGCCAAGCCGGTGGCGATTAGAGTGGGCAACGTTGCGCATATAGAGAAGAGCTTTCTGTCATTATGTACGACATTGGGGAAATATCTTCTGGGAAAGAACATACAGAAGCCTGCCATATACACCCACAAAATAGACAATTCATCTAATAGTTGACCTATCGCATATATGCACAAGATTAGCTAAAGGCAACATAAATATCAATTTTATAAATTAAGCAAATACATACATCTCGACAAATACTTTTAAATAGCATTCCTTTTTTGTTGTGAGTTGTTAAATAGTAAATATTGATACTTGGAATTCTCACCTATCAAGGACAAAGTAGCATGAAAATACGCGCTAGAAAGTCCAACTATCATCAGTAAAAACCAGAATACATGAATTCCTGGATTCACAAAGCGTGCATAGTCTCTAAATAGGTGCATGAGGACAGGTGGAAGCAACACGAAGACTACATTGCTCAACTAAAAAAATAAAAATAGATAAGTTAAACAATGAAAGATATACTTCCTTTCTATATTTATATCATATTTATTTTTCCAATGTAATTTATCATGATTTAACGGTTTTGTGCGAAAAATGGTCTTGTATATTTGCATAAACTATAACAGAAATATAATATCATGTTCTATTGTTCTAAAATATGAAATTTAGTTCCAGATAAAACTGTTTTCAACAACAAACAACTTCCGTTTATATTAGAGCGATAAAATTTTTAGCTGAAGATAAAGACTCATCAGAGATATACAAGAGAAGATAAAGATTCATTATATATCAGAGTTATTAGAGATAAGAAATAATGAATTAAGATATATAAATTAATTATATTCTTCCTTGTCTTTGTGTAGATATAAACGTATTATATTATTATCTTTCTAGTATATATCCTTTGTTCTGTTAATAATATAATTTCATTTGCATAACAAGTTTTTATCTCGGATCTAAATAACTTTGACCTATGAAATTGTAGATGTACTTAGAACCTACCTCGAGCAAAAAATTGTCTCGACAAAAAACTGGAAATCATTTATATACTTGAATCAATGTAACTCTGAATATTAAGTATTTTTATGACTAATTTAGAAGAAAATATTGGATTAAGATTTTATTGTCCACTTATATCTTTTTCTTGAGGAAAAAGTCATTCCATAATTCTTAATTATAATTCAATCGGATCTCAATTCTCGTAATTGTATTTTGTGTAGAAAAAATTAATTCCTATTTAGAATTTATAAAAAATAGCCATAAAAGCTGTGTATCTTTTATCTTGCTTATAAAGTAGTATGGATTTCCTTATCACAAGCGTCTAATTTATGACATTTTACAAATGTAGAATTTGTCTTGTGCAAAAAAATTATCTGTCAAATTGTTTCCCTCATGCAAAACACCTGGAAACTTATTATTATTTCCTCCTTATTTTCGAGTCAATCACATAATTAAAATTCCATCGAATTGCGATTCTCATTATTCAAAAAGTATACTTGGACTTTCTCATCCAGGCAGAACCATTTTCAAATTGTTCGAACAAAGAAAGATCCATACACGCGCATAAACAGCGTAAACAAAACGCGCAATACGAACCGTGTTCATAAACTCGGCGATGCTAGGAGAAATGTTGTAGTTGCGCTCACACCAATCTACGGGCGAACTACCATGTTCGAAGGGTTTCCACATGATTGCTATTCAGCAAATCTCTTCGGATAATTCAAGCTGTTTGGTAGATCCGAAAAATATCTATTATATTTGATCCTTTACTGAATCATAGAAGCCTGGTCGGCCTGATCCCTCGCGCTCAAACAATAAATACTTCTGTACAATTCACGCGTGCCAATAAATGGCATGCGATTCCGTTTGCATAAAAAGAATAGAAATGCGAATTTTGTTCTTAGTTTAATGGTACATCTCGCAGAAACATTCACGATTATTTACGAATGACTAACAACATATGACGTGACGATTGATGACAGTAAAACGGCTACACGTAACTAACTGCGAAGTACGACTGCGGACAGTACGGACTAACCAGAAGTGCCAGAACTGACTCGTTGAATGAACTGATCCTCACTCTCCGCTCACCAGCTAAATACTGCGCCGTTTTCACACCGTGGAGAAGGATAGATAAATGTACGCTCGCGCACAACATACCACTACTACTGATTACGACCAACTTGGACCAACTTGGACTTGAACTGCGATCGTAAACTGCAATTGCTGCGATTAACGACCAGAAAGAATGTATTCAGCTAAGTATTTCGCTGAATCGCCTTTTTCTGCCTTTATAAGTTTTCTTTTTATATTAATATGAATTATGGTAAAAATTTTCACGGATCAGCCGAAAAAGCACCTTGAATCATATTTATTATCAACATGAATCATCTTATTATCAAAACAAAAGATCACATTGCAATTGCAGATTGCAATTTATATGCGCAGTGAACTGTACGCGCAAACGCTATCGAAGGAGTGTGTTCAGGAATTACATACAGATATAATTCTAGACTATAGTTTATGTCACATATATAATACTAAAAGTACATATATTAAAAGTGCATATCTAGAGATTATCTAGACGTAATTCTTGAACGCACCCAAGGATTGTATACATAGCTGGATACTGCAAATAAAATTTTTCCCTGCGAAATAAGTTTCGGAACGCGCCAAATTTGCAGAGATGATTGCAATCACGGATCAGGAATATCATCAAATATCATAGAAATGATGTCGCCGCGTCGAGAGAAGAGAAGCTCTAAAAAAAAAGAAAAAGAAAAAGAATTATTGTATCTGGATTCCCTTAACCGACACCAACTAAAAGTAACATAACATCAATATTGTTATTTTGCACTAAACAATATAAATGTATTCTCTAAAATTTTTAGGGTGAATTTCACTCTGTTTATAAACTAACTCTTTGTTCCAAATTCACTCAATTTTCACTCATTAGATTCCATTCCAAAAAATTTAAAGAATAATATAGAACCAAAAGAGTGTTACATAACATTTACATTATTGAATGCAAAATTGTAGCATTAATATTATATATTTTTAGTTGGTATCGATTAGATTAGATGATCGATGTCTTGGATTTAAAATCATCCGCAAGCATCTCTTTAAATCTTTTTTAAAACTTCATTAAAAAAATCCATTTTTAAACTTTTCCTCACAACAACGCAAGGCCCAAAAAAATCTTTGCTCTTGATTTCTCAATATCGCGATTGTTGTATCAACTAATTATTTTTATTGATAATATAAGCTTGATAATATAAGCTCCATTATTTACAATAAAGTTACAACTTATATGACATGAAATTGAGTACAGCTGTCGCAATAAAAATAGAAACACCTCGCGATACTCGCACAAGATTTCAAAAATGCATATCTAGAGATTATCTAGATATTATTTAATTCTTGAACGCATCCAAGGATTGTATACATAGCTGGATACTGCAAATAAATCTGCCAGATTTTCTGAAATATAGTCCCGAGTCCGTCATCGCGTCTTGCACATCCTTTCCCTCCGAACTGCGTTAACCGCCGTGTCGACGTGCTCGTTAATGAGAGGTATCGCTCGTTCGATCAAGAGTACCTCCGCGGCCGAGATTTTCGGTAAGCCAAAATTTCGCTTGACACCTTCCGAGCCTAGCTCTAGCTCGCTAGTGAAAAATCGGCAGATCGGTAATACGTCCGATCGTACGTAGGCGCAGATGATGATATGGTTGAACCCGGATAGACCGGCAGCGAGATTGATTATTAACTTGGTAGCGGCCGTTCCGGATGGTAACGATGGATCTTCATCGAACGCTATCCTTGTCTCCTTATCACTGGCCCGAAATGATTGCAGCAGGGTCTTGCGTTGTGTCTGATATATAGTTATATAATAGAATTAATTATTACTTACAGAGACGTAAATTACATATATAACTTAATTAACAAGTAAGACTTAAGCGATATCGTGCAATTGTATAAATATCGTTAATTATACTAATTAACGAAGATATGAAGAAATGACATTGAGAATCCAGATATTTACAAAAGATATGTGATGACAAGAGATGTGTGTATTTGATCTTTGCCCGTTTAATATATGTATTATAAAGATCTTGATTCTTAGTATATAGGAATTTGTTTTTAATTTTTAGAGAATTTTAAAGTAAAATTTTAATTTTTTTTTCTGCAGATGAATATGTAACTATTTTATTTAGATCAATGCAATAGTTATTTTCTACTTGTCAAATAAAACGGAGAAATAATTGTAGACGAAATTACTGTCCCCTGTTTTAATACATATATTTATTCTCTTTACTTAAGACTTAGGGAGATCAATTTTTTAGTCCCTTTAAAAGAATTAAATATTATTATAGTATAATATTTATGAAATGTTGAATAAAAAATTGAATTAAATAACTTTTAATAAACTTACAGATATTAAATAAATTTTTTAACATTTTTTAAAAACATATTACGATTGCTTAAAAATGACTTATAATAACAGTGTGTTCAAATTCTTTAAAAGAACTATATATTAGAGAGATTAGAAATTAAAATTTCCTAAAACTTATTCTGTAATGTGCTCTTTGTTTCCTGTTTTTCTTGTTTTTTACATTTTGCTTTTAACTCCTTTGCAACCATTTTATCGACAATTATATTTCTTACTATGTATTTCTATTGCTATGTATTGCTATTGTATTTCTTGTTTCTTTCAAAGTTCGACGTAAAGACGTTCTCTGATTGTATTCTCTGAGTTATGCTCAATCTATCACATTAGTGCTCATCATTATGAAAATTTATTTCATATAGTATAAGATATTCCATAAGTGTTAATGTATTTATACAAGTTTTTTTATACAATACAAAATGCCTCCCGTCTTCGTCGTCAGTTGAAAAAATAGCGATTTTATAAAGTAAATAACACAGTAAGTATACTTACTATGCTTAGTTATTTACTTTGCTTAATGATTTCTTAAAAACGAATACCGGAAGCCATATTCAGATAAATTTCATATTATTCCTTATGATATCAAGTTTCTATTTCATTGTTTCAAAAAATTGTTAAAAAAACTTTTTTACAGTGAATAAAAAGATCACTTTCGAATAAGCTTTAGATAGGAATCTTATGTATA
>NW_012130171.1:9957-16090 GCF_000143395.1 Atta cephalotes | reverse complement strand
CACAGCAAAAGAAAAAAAAGTTAAAAAAACTTATCATTTATTATTTTTTAATTTCGAGCAATAGTTTTTATGAGATACAGATTAAAAACTGGTCAATCATAGATTACAGTTAAACGGCCACTTAACTATAATCTATAATTAATCTGCAGTTTTTAATTGTTATATCTCCTAAAAATTGCTCAAAATAAAAAATGGCAAAATACTTCTGTCACTTATTTTTTCAAGAATTCGCTGTGATAATTTGATGCACGAATTTCGAAACATTCTGTATTCATAATTAATAAAACAAAATTTTCAATTTCTTCTCAAGTTAGGTCTTGATATTTTTCTCCTTTCATCATTTTATTTCATTTCAACGAACACAAAAAAAATGTTCTATGTGTATTTCTCGAAACTTTTACTTCTCTAAGAGCCTGCTTTATATCCTTTTCTCGAAAGTAATCTATACGAGGGCTGGTTTCCAACTGTGATATATCTGTCAAAGCCTCTAATGAAGAGCCCTTTGTATCCACCAGACGTATGCTTTTGATAATTTTATATTGCTTCAAAAGAATCGCGGTGTAAAGAGGCGTCACTCCCCCGCCGATGATGCATACTCTGATGTTAGCCTCGTTGTCTTTTTGCACATTTTTATCTTTTTCTTTCGTCAATTTTTTTACACTCTTCTCCTCAATTCTCCTCGATTCTCCTCGGACTTTTCTATAGTCAGTCGGAAGGTTTTTTGAAAATTTGCGATGTAAGAAAATAGGATGACGTCTACATCGCCGTGATAAATCAAGAAACAATCTCGATAACGCAGTCATAATTAAATGATTTTTAACGTTTTTATGATTATGGAAAAAGGAGGATTTATAAGTACATTTTTTACGATTTTGTAGAATGAATCCAAAAACAAGAATATTGTCGGAAATGATCGTGCGACTCACGATGGATTTATGCGAGACAAACAAGTGATTTGCGATACGTGAAATGCATGTGAAGCTTGTATATACATTGAAAAAATAGATGGATACCTCTGCAACTTAATTAAAGCGAAAAAGTGAGAGATGCGTTTTTTTAATATAAAAAAATATTTTATTCTTGTATGACAAAAATATATACTTATGAACATATATTGTACTGCATCATGTTATAAATACAAACATTTTTTTTTAACATTTTATTATGTAAACATTCTTGCAACAATTTTCAATGTAACTATTCATTTAGGTTCGTATTGCGCACAAAAGATTACAGAATGGGAATAGGAAATAAACAGATTTCACTTACTAGAAAAATCGATTACTGGAATATATAATTTTTAGTAGATTGAAATCGGTTATTCCCTATTTCGATTTCTTATTCGTTTAATTATACGCAGCCCCTTATAATTTCTTATATAAAAATTCTACGTTTGACACGAGCAGATCGATTGTCGATGAATAACGTATATTTGAAAAAATAAAATATTGGGTATCATGTTATAAATACAAACATTTCAAAACATCGTAAACACTTTCGCAACATGTAACTTTCGATAATCCATTTTATACAAAAATTTTAGGTAATATTTTTAAGCAATTGATTCTAACAAAAAATCGATTATCATTGACGGACGCAGGTTTGAAAAATTTGTTAGAAAACATCCTCGTGTGATTCAAGTAGACAGATAAACGCCACATTTATATAACATAAATATTGGTTATAATCTAATCAAACTAGAGATTTCCTTTAATTTCTAATATAATCATTGTTGTTGAGATTTCATAAATAAAAAGTTGTCAATTCATTTGTCTGTAATAAGGATTCTGTCTGTAAAAGTAAATATTATCCTTATTTCTGATTAAAATATTCTTCCAGAATTGCGTTACAAATATGTCATAACGATTAGAGATTTTATAACAGAGTCTAGATGAGCAATTTTGTCAAAAGCCTGTGAGAAAAAGACACATATGTATATACTTTTTTCTTGCATGTATATTATCTCACTCTAATTTATACTTCACTCTATAATAATAAAAGTTATAGAGTAAAACAGTAGAATGAGATTCTGTTATAGGGTCTCTAGTAACAACAATATAACTTATGCAAATTTTATTACACTCTGTCTTGTTTGTCTTTTTACGTTCTGTCTATTTGAATATATAAACACAAAAGAAAATCTTGTCACTTCAACGATGATGATCCAGGTTGAATGATAATATCAGACATGTCTGGAACCGAACAAATCTTCAATTCTTTCTCATTCGCCAAATGCAGCATAGATATAAAAGAGATCGGTACGCTCAATGCCTCGGCATTGCTTTTCGTCAGCAATTTTGGCAGTGCCTTGTAAACGTTACTGAATTGCTTACTCTCCTTCATCGTATCGGTCACGTCTACTGTTTCTCCAGTATTTGCCCCATTATTATTCGTGGACTTCAAATAGGTCCATATGGATTTCTTTAATTGTCGCATGTCGATTTTCTTCGCTTTCAAACAATACGCGATAGATATTTTATTAATCAACTTTGGTGCGGCAACTAGATTGTCGCCAGTAAGACCCTGACTACCCATTATAGCGGCGTCAAAGTTACAATCATCGTTACCATCCTCCCTCGCATCATCATAATCTTCATTGTGTTCAACATTCGGACAGTATTCCAGCGTGTCGTTTGGATTGTTATAGTCGTATCTCTCACCATCGGATACGTCAGCGACATTCTCTTTCTCACTATTTTCCGACCTTATAGTTAATCTCTTGTACATATAGAGCTTGCTCCCCTGCGCAATATCGTAATGCACATCCTCCGGTAGGGTCAAATTTTCGGCGCTCCATTCCGCTTTTGCGGTTTTAGCATGTAATTTAATGTACTGGCCCGACGCGAACTTTGCATCTATGATATCGCGTGCCTCGTCATATAGCAGTTTAAATTGTTTTCTCTTTTCTTTTTTCTTAGCTTGCATGCAAGCTACTTTTTTACCATCTTTGTCGATAGCGTAAGATGTCATGAAATTCCAAAACTTCCAATGGGACGGGCCAGCCCAATGCAGGTTCATCTTTGATTGAACAAACGAGTACTCGGATGCCCGGACGTTATGCTTTTCCGTGACATTCACTGGACGATCCATCGTTTGTCGAAAACATGACTGAACATTCTCGTTGTCATCATGTTCGATATCGAAATAGTTCATGGGCTCGGGCACCGGATCGTCATCATGCTCCACGCTTGCATTCAAATCAAATTGAAATTGGTTCTCATTGTCATCAGGAGATTCGATTTCCTCTTCCGGTTCGTTCTCTACGGACCAACCGAGAAACTCAAAGTTTGAATATGATGCACAAATCTCCAAATTTGAGAAATCTTCGATCGCTGGTATGACATATTTTATATTTGAATTATTTTGTGAATCAGGTTTATTCTCCAAGACATCGACAAGCACGTCGTTATATGGATGCTGATAAAAACCGGAATTCGCGTGGTTCGGCAATGTCGCTTGGTACAACATATCGCTGGTCTGTAGATCTCCTTCGCCTATCATCGCCGACATAGGTTTTGCGATCTCAATGTTGCCTCTCAGAGCTTCCACAGTACTGAAGATCTTTTGCTTCGATTTTTTCTTTTTTTTCGGCACCTCGACATTTTTCTGTACAATTTCTTCCTCATCCTCCGAATTTTGTTCCATATTTACCGTTCCCTGTTTATCCAGTCCACCAACCATTTTGAGTATTTCCATATGTACATTGTCCACACGATATCCATAGATCTTGGTGCTCACATCCAAGGAGGTGCTAGCCACTAATAAATTCGACATATTGACATCCTGTTTCTTTATCATATACGTCATAAAATCAATCATCTCCAAACTAAATGCATTCTTGATATTGATCTTGTTCTCAGCATTCAGTTGTATGCATTTATTTATGCTCTCGGCCATTTGGGGTGCCGGAATATTCGACAAAAATCCTAGGCCTAGAGATAATCTTTTGCCTTTACTATTTCCGTTAGACGGTGATGTAAATATTTCACGTCGACGAGCGATACGTTCCGCCTCATCGTCGTTTTCTGATAAGTTATTTGCTGATGGGATTTGAACAATGGACTTTCTTCGCAACGGTGACGAAGAATTTGATGAATTTTGTTTAGATTCCAATCTCTTATATATTATAGATTTGTGAGACTCCATTTTATGAAAAAAAATTTTATAACTTTTATTTATAATATATACTGCTATAATTTATACTTGTCCTTAAATATTCTCAGCCTCCTGAAATAAACAAGCATACATCGTTTCAATTAGCACGATAAATTTTTTGTGACAAAAGAGAAGTAAATCGCTTATATTATATAATTCTAGTGCGTGTTCATTCGCAATACAGATTCTATACCACTTTTTAATCATTCTTAATGAAAATCGTAGCCACAGAAAAATATAAAGCATTATAAATTATATCACAAACTGCTTGTGTAAGCCATTAAATCTAAAGGTTTTGAGAATTATATTATTCTTAAATAAAAACTTTCTTAAAGAATTTTAAGAAAATTAATGAGTTTATCTAAAATAAGTATGTAGAAAAATATTGTTGGATAAATTTATGAATCTACTTCAATGAATTTATTAAGACAAACTTGAGAAGGAGATTAGGAAGAACTGTAATTATAGTTATAAACAATTTATGATAAATAAGTTATTTTTAAGTCTGTTAAAGCTCTCCGATCAAACTGGAATCATTAAACAATTAGTTTGTATTGATTGAAAAGGTTACATTCCGTTTTTAAAGTTCTCAACAAGTCACTTTATTATTAGATTAGTGCACAAAGATTGACGAAGTAAATGTAATAGAATTCTTATAAGAATCAGTATTATTCTAAAGTTTGAAAAAAATCATTTTAGTCACAATGAGATTCTCATTTCTCAAAAGTAGTTGATGGGTTACCAAATGAGTGTACTTAACAATAGATATTACTTGGCACTATCTATACCCACCGATAAAGCTGCAAAATTCTTCGTTATTTTCTCGAGATCGGCCCTGATCAACCGCAACAGAATATAATAACGTTGCAGTTCATTGTGAATCTTCTGCAGAACTTGCAATGTACGCTCGTCGTGAGAAGGCATTGGATTTGACAGAAATATACATGAAACACTCGAACAACATCTTACGTTGAAATGTTAAATGCTCATCTCAATTCCACACCTCACCTATATCGCTCACCATAACTTGCGATCTTGCGATTGGAAACTATTATCAATGAAAATTACTCCAGATAAACGAAAAAGTACGTTGTGTTTCTGTAGTGAGCGATGTATATTTAAATTCACGGACGCTGTCATGGATGGTGTTGGCGTTACCGGCATTACCGCGCGTTCCTAAAAGCATTAAAGTGCCTTTACGAAAGCATTAAGGTGCCATTATATAAAAGCGTCAAGACACTAATCATACCTAGCGACAGTGAACTTTCTTGTGATCTGCAATTTTTAGTTCATACGTCGATTTGTACATTTAGGAATATGGCAGACGTATTAGAAGCTTAACAGAAATTCAAAATTCATCAAATTTAAGAGCCTGTCCTTTCATAGCTCTACTATATATACATCACAACATGGCGGTGAATCATGTAGAACTTAAGAATACCTACATCAAAGGTACCGACGATCAGTATCGCCGCTGTGTATGATTATATTGTGGTCAAGCGTCGAGCGTTGGCTTTTGTGAGCTTACTATTCGCTAAACACAGATCACGTGATCAAAATTGACAAATAGCAAGCTCACGATGCTTGACGCACTATTAACGCAGTTTGATGCTATCTAATGCCCATATCACACTAGCGATTGGAGATTACGTTTGCATTCGCGTTTGCATTCCTTGATCAATCAAAACGAAGCTATTGATCAATAATTCCGATTGAAAAAAGCGCATTCAGCAGACACAACGATTGAATAAGCGTTCGCTACTATTGATATATTCTTCTAAATCTAAAATTCCGAATGGATGAGCTAAAAGAATACATCAATAACAACGAGCGCTCACTCAATTGTTGAGTCCACTGAATGCGCCCAAAGATATAACCACAAAGATATCTCCAATTGCTAGTGTAATATCGGCAAAAAGCTGGCACACAAAAAACTTAAGATTCTTAAGGTTCTTTAGTAAAGTGCTGAAAATTTGAA
>NW_012130171.1:0-9048 GCF_000143395.1 Atta cephalotes | reverse complement strand
GAGAGAGAGAGAGAGTTGTTAATTTTTAATTTAAATGGAGAGTACCTGAAATTCATCAACTGTGTAGCCCAAGACACGCTCCGCGATGTCATCGGTTAAACGACATCCGATAAGATATCCGGTGTCGTCCTTCAAATTTATTTTTATATTAAACTTTACAGTATTTAATGGTGTTTGCATTCCATTGCCAGATGGACAAGATAAGTTCATACAAGAATCTTGCACATCTGCGACAGACTTTTTACATAGAGCACTAAAAATGAAAGTAAAAATGACAGCACAATTAATTTTTTAATTTATATAGATAATAATATAACGTAAGAATAAAGATAAAGTACCATTTTATAGATATCACATCTTTGAGTGGTCCGTCCAAATTCATTTCGGTTACCGAAGCCCTTACGATCGTTGCGAATTGCAATCTTTCACCCTCTGCAGTTGCTTTATTCTTTTGTAATTTCTCTGTGATTTGTTTTACCGTCATTACAGTCGTAATAGACTCCGCTGTTATTACAAAAATTAATAATAATAAAAATTTTTATTATTATATACGCACAAAAAAATTTTTTTTCGTCAAATTTAACCTTCATAAAATATAGGATCAGAGATATATTTATTTTTTACCATTATTATGGTTATATTATTTGAAACACATTTTTTAAGCATATTGTATTCTTACAATTTGGTACGGCGAACGGATCACTACATATGGAATCAGGATCATAATGCTGCACCGCATTCATAATATCTGCAGCTTGAGGTATGTTCAGACACTCTGTGATCAACGTTCGTCTTGCTACGTGAAACAAAAAACGATTTACGAATGTAATAACAATTCTATCCATTGTCGTTTAATATGCTTATGCAACACATCGCGAAACTATCCAAAGGATTGAATTGATAAACGTATATACCGTTTCATAAACTTAAGCAATTTAAAAGAGAATGGTTTTATATTCTAAAGAATCTTTTTAAAGACACCGAGATACAATAATTTATTATAATGTTATATCCGAATTTTATAGATATATTCAGAGATTTTTGAGGTTTTTTATTAGATATACTACCAATGATATAATTTTTTCAGAGATTCTAACAATTAATTCTTATAGTTGAAATTTATTGACGATATATTAGTTGGCGATATACTAAAATATTATAACAATAAATTATGCTAAAAGTCAAATTAGATCTTTAACGTACAGATACTTAACGTCGTTTTCTTCTTATATTCGTCGTACGCAATGCGAGCATCGATCAAGAATAATATTGTCTTTTTCGGTTCCCAAAAGGCAGACCTCTCAATCCAGTCCTTATCCCACAACATCAATGACACGGTATTATCCGTCGATCCATCTGCGACTTCGAAATTGCGACACGTTAAGGATCGTCCATCTCGTGTCATTATATTACGAACATCAGCAATCTGCGGCACGATAATTAAAAATTATTATTAATGTTTACAATAAGCATCAAAGTGACAGTTTTGAAGTTGATTCTTTAAAGAATTATGGTCAATTTCCTCTTTAAACAATTATATTGAGACAATATAACAATAAGAAAATTCAGAATTTAAAAAACAATCAAATTATGGATAATAATTTTCAATTAAATAAATAATCTATATTTTCAATCTTACACACACACACACACACACACACACACACACAACACACACACACACGCGCGCGCGCACGCACGCACGCATGCACACACACATATATTATATAGCCACGAAAAACGTGATTATTATATAGACGCGTTTTATTTATTGTAACTTACAAATGTAACGATGACCAGAAGATCAACGAAGCAATCACACAGAGCGTCTATATTATCCAGAATGGTTTTTAGGTTTTTCGCGGAGGTCACATTTTTCACAGGTCGCGTCAGCAGATCTTTGTATTGTTCGCGAGTTGGCGCATCGTGATTCTGTATTAAGGCTACACCTTCATTTATGATCAAGGTAAAAGGACTAGAAGTCGACGGCATGAATTGTTCGTTCTTATTACTGGGATTGCGTTTCACGATTTTTGCGCTTATCACTTCCACTGTAAAGCAGACGACGCTCTTATTAATATGTGACCGGCGTGAATGCGGCGGTTCTCGAATAAGAGCTTAGTTGCACATAATTTCCAAAAATCTGAAAGTGTTAGACCCAATTGCATCAATGTTACTTTGACTTTAAGCAAGACTTAAAATTCTATCTGTCTCGTTTTAAAGTGAAAGAGAGACAGAGACATTGATACAATTGATGGCCTTAATAACCCTATTCTGCAAGTTTTAATGATTATTATAACTACCTATATCGTTTCAGTTAAGAGTTATACAGTTAAGAGTTTATAGAATACTCTGAGATTCATCACAAATATTTAAATGCATAAATTTGTTATTCTTTCTACGCTTTATTCGCACAAATAAATTTTGAAACTGTTTATATTTAGATCAATAGCGAAAAAAATGTATTGTATTAAATATAAATTATAGAAAGAGAATATATTGAATACATATATAATAAAAGAAAACTAGTACACTTTAATATGTAGTAATTAAAAAAAATAATAGTAATTTAAAAATAATAATAATTGTTAAATTATATCTGATTAAATATTGATTTCCTATATATATAATAGTGATCTTTTAATGTAAAAAGGACATTAATCATTAGATATTATTGACTATAAAATGAACTATTCATTCTTTATAATTTATGAACAATTTATTCATAAAATATTCACCTACGGATCCGATGATGAATGTGGACGATAATTTTTTTATGTATTCTGTGCTGCCCCATACAGTGACATTAATAAAGTCTTCCTCGGAGTCGCGCAAAGTGAATGTCCACACGCCACGTTCGCTAGTATTAACTATAATATAATTATCAGTAAGATTATAAGCAAAATAAATTAAACATAAAGGCAATTCAGCCGATTTGTTCAACAGATTCTCAAATCTAGGGCGACAATGGAAAATTACATACATGCATTCTCAAAACGCATTTCATTGTGTGTAATTCACGTATCGCATTTTTAATTTATCGTTTTAAATACAAGAATACTGCAATAAGATAAAGAAGAAAAGAACAGCAGAGATACGTACATCTAGTTCGAGATGCGGTGAACGTTTTTACATTCGTGCTATTTATAATCATACCGATTACGAAGGTGTTCGGCGAGCCATCCTGTAGCGATCTTATTTCCTGCCTGTATAGAAAGGACATTTTATTCGATGATTAACGCGATGCGTCGTCAATTCAAATTAACGTAAATCAAAGTAGAAAACAGAAGCGAATCATTTGCGTTCATGCACGCGTGCAGTTTGAAGTGCGAGTCGAATATCAATCGACGATTAGATCTCGTCACACTAAATTTTACTAAATTCAGAGCGCACAATCGATGTTCAATAAAAAATGTTGATTTTTCAAAGACGGAATATGATTTCTAATATGATTATTATTTCTATCTATAATGTAGATTAATTAATTAATTAATTTTTATCTCGGTTTAATTTAACCTTTGTCTCGAAATAAAAACATACATGAATATCGGCTATTGATATTATATAATAAAATCACCTTCGGTAGAGAACGATTTCAAGTTGTTACAGGATTATTTTATCGCGTAATCCGTGGTGCTACAGCTCTTTTGAAAGAACGGCATTTAATGTGATTTTAAATTTAAGAAATTATTTTAAATTCAATTCAATTGAATTAAATTATGTTTATTAATATAATATAAATAATAATAAAAATCTTCCAGTCGTTTAGGATCATTTTTAAATCTTAAACTGGGTTATTTACATTCATTCAAGTTTACTGTAATTTTTTTAATTTAAAATCGGAACACACCATTCCTAAAAATAGCACCACGGACTACACGCCGAATCTAATTAAAACTAATTGGATCTACTTGATGTAACCAATCGGAACAAAGAACTCTTCTGCCATTCTATTCAACACGTTCCTCATTGGTCTCGCTCCAATTTTTAAAGCGTCGCCGATTTTCAAATGTCGCACGAGATCGGCCTTAAAGTCGAGGCGGGGGTTGGTGTCCCTGACGGCAATGACATACACAACGCAACGCAACGGCAACGCAACGGCGATCTACGGCCAATGCAATACGCACTGGCACCCAACACGACACGACGTCTTCACTTCTCCATCCGTGATCCGCAATCTGTCCGCGCGCGCGGAGTCTAGTGCAGTCTAGTGACGTCTAGTGCAGTCCAGTGACGTCGGGAAGAACGAAGGGGGTGGAAGGGAGGACGTGGTGGTAAGATCAGGTGAAATCTATTCACTATTGAGTTGCAGTTGATGAATCGGGACGCTTGAGTGGGTTTCGCATTCGGGGGAAGAAAAAACAATCGGGCCGACATAATCGTTAATCACCGTCGAGATGGCTGACAACGAGCAGAAGGCCTTACAACTGGTGGCGGAGGCCGAGAGGAAGCTGTCGTCATCGAAGGGCTTCTTCGGCGCTCTGTTTGGGTGAGACGATCGATTTGCTACTTGAACTCGCCCGATCGTATATACATCGTAAGCGCATGAACCTCTTCGCAGTTCGCGTACCTCTGCGCAATCCTGCGTCGATTTGATATTCCGGCTCGCGTCACTTCCGCGCACGACGTCCTCGTCGCTCGATTGCCGTGTTATTACGACTCCGTCGTCTTTTCTGCATCGTAATAACGATGGTGCGAACAACCTCCCATGTGTGCGTAAACCGCGTGTGGATATGTATCGATACATGACATCTGTGCTTAATATCGGCTGTTTTTCCACTAATAAAGCCATAGTTTAACAATGAATTATTACTTCTTTTTTGTCAATAAACAAAGATGAAATGATTCATATTTTGTATCTTTTGTCGGAAAGTACCATTGCCATACGTAATTGGATTTCTCAGCATCACACAAGATCATTTATTTGTGATGTTATGCTGAAAATCACAATGTCTTTGCAAAATCCCTACATTGACATTTCTTGCATTTCGACCGATATCACTATTGAAGGATGGCAAAGGCTACATGGACAGTATCATTGTACTTTAGATTGATTTGACTTTGTAGGAGTTCATCGAAAGTTGAGGAAGCAGTAGAATGTTACCAACGGGCGGCGAACATGTTCAAGATGGCAAAGAAATGGAATTCAGCAGGCAAGGCGTTTTATGATGCAGCAGATTTACATTCGAAGGCGGGTAGCCGTCATGATGCCGCTAATAATTATGTAGACGCTGCCAATTGCTTCAAAAAATCTGATACAAATGGTAATTTACAAGACCAAGACAAACAGATGACACAGTGTAACACATAGTCTGTTCTTTGTCATTGCACTAAAATTTTCTATAGTTTCTGTCTCACTTTTATCAAACTTTAAAAATATGTATCTATTTCATTTTAAGTAAAACAAGTGCATACTAGTTTAGCCATAGAGAACAGAACTATTATATTCTTGTTGTTTGCCATTGTAAACAAATGACAAATTTGTTACTTGCATTTCACTAGGGCCATGTTCTACTTAACGCTCGCAAGCTCATAAACATTGTTTATCCTTGTTTGAAATAGGATGATATGATAAGCGTTGTGAGCGGTAAATAGAAAGCAGCTTAGACCTGCATATACTAAAAGCTGGAAAATTTGCAAAGTAAATGTTTTAGCATATATGAATATTTTAAACGAAAAGAAATGCCTAGTATGAACATTATCATATTATTTAATAAACTATATGTATTATTTAATAAAATACATATATTATTTCATTGTCAAAATTGGTTTTTTATTCGCCACATTTAAATACAAATACACAATACTTACATGAAGCAAACTTTTCAATAAAGTGTATTGATTTAGTGCGAGCGACTGAATTTATCAAAATAAAAAATAACTTAGGTATCATTGTTATTTCATCTTTACAGAGGCAATCAGTTGTCTGTTGAAAGCCATCGAGATTTATACCGACATGGGCCGTTTTACGATGGCAGCTAAACATCATCAAAGTATAGCCGAAATCTACGAAAGCGAAGCGGTTGATTTGGAGCGCGCGGTACATCATTACGAGCAAGCTGCGGATTATTTCCGCGGTGAGGAAAGTAACTCTTCTGCAAACAAGTGTCTTTTAAAAGTTGCGCAGTATGCCGCGCAACTTGAGAATTACGATAAAGCCATTCAGATTTACGAGCAGGTAAAGATTGAAGATACAGTATATATGGCGATAGCGAGTTATACAATTTTTCTATAATTTTTTTTTTAATTTGAATGTAAATGATTAATGTGAATATGAATGTTTAAATCCTTATCAATTTATTTTACAGGTCGCTTCTGCATCATTAGAAAGTTCTTTACTAAAATATAGCGCCAAGGAATACTTCTTTCGTGCTGCGTTATGTCACTTGTGCGTGGATTCGTTAAATGCTCAACATGCGATTGAGCGTTATCAGGAACAGTATCCTGCTTTTCAAGACGCTAGAGAATATAAATTGGTAAAGGTATGTTTTCACGCTAAATTTGTCATCTAACAATCTTCTTCTTTTTTTTTTAATATACTTTGTGATAATTTGAATATTGTACATCTATAGACATTGATAGAGCATTTGGAGGATCAAAATCTAGAAGGTTACACAGAAGCAGTGAAGGAATACGATTCAATTTCAAGATTGGATCAGTGGTATACAACAGTATTGTTACGTATAAAAAAGCAAATTAACGATAATCCGGATCTGCGCTGATCAGTTGTTTTTTATTTGTGTTATTTTTTGGCAACGACATTATTTTCAGACCATGCGTATTCGTTATTGAGCCACGCTCTACTTTCAATGGAAACTATAAAGTAGTTTCGTTTTTATATCCGGATATATGTAATCGCTCATGTTATATTGCTCCCTCGTGCTTTCGACAATTTTTGTTATTTATCTCTTTGTATATTTTAAATCATTAAGAGTATCCATGAAAGCATGGAGAATCACGGTATGCAAGAATGTGAGAGACGATTATTTCGAACGTCGTAATTTTCGTGATTATCTTTTTATTAATGAAATATGTATACAGCCTTTACCTTGTTAGGTACATTGGCGAATATTATATCGAGAATAGTTTTTGTTATAAAATAATAGCCTAGAAAATCTTTACTTGTGTACTTTATACATCCTGTTTTCTTTAAAAAAAAAAATCGATATTTTTACTATGAATTGCAAGATTATTACAGACTTTGGATTTAAAACCTAACAGAATAACAGACTACAAAGAACGTACTGAATTGATAAATTTCTTTTTTTTTCCCGCCCATCGTAATTTTAACAAATGTTTTTTTCCAATTATATTTTCCTCTCTAATTTAAGAGTAGGAGGAACAATTCTTATACATTATTTGAATGTATGTGATCCGTATTTATTGAACAAACCTTTTTTTGTTTCTTTTTTTTTAAATTTAATACGACTTTTAATACGGTTTCATTTTTTTTCTTTTCGATATTTTACAGCGAAGAAATTACGATCAAATATGACCGTCATCATTTGTCACTCTTGCACTGCCAAAATATTTAGATAACAAGATAATGTACGTCTAATTGGTATAATTCATCATTTTCTCTTAGTTCTCTCCTTCTACCTCTGGCCTTTTCTGTCTTGCATTTGTCTGATTTAGAAATACGGCTGCTACTTGTATAGGTTTACAGCTTTAAGTCGAGCGATATTATTAACGTAACATGCTACATATTCCTTCCTAATATCGAACTAAAAAAACACGATATATTACACAATGTTTTCCGCAATAATAGTAGTGTGGTATCTGTAATCTAATTAGTACTTATTGCCTACGGATAAGCGTACTCTTACAGGAAAAAAGAAAAAAATAAACGGATAGGGAACACGATCGCGAAGTGCATTTACAGTTAGAATACCATAATTATTGATTATATTAGAATTTGAGTGCATACAGATCTTTCTACATTTTTTTCACGTTACTTGTTGTTGTTACCATAATTCGTTTCTGTGATGTATTAGTTTATAATCGATACAATTGGTAATTTTACAGTATATTATCACGAATGTCGCTTTATTTCACTTCGACACTTTAGGAAATGTAGTACATTAATGTTAATTGCAAAAATCTTGGATATATTATTGGCATAACTCTGAGGTACATATGCCTAAGCATAGGATTTATGATTTAGCAGATATTTGGATATTGATTTAACAACGGTCGCGTTAAGAATCGCATTTTATATAAGAGCATCGTATATAATATAATATATATATTGATATACGATATTTCAATGACACGATACGCAATTCTGCTGTTAACTAGGAAATAGAAAGAATTATCTGCATGCACGCGATTAACGGAACATGCACTTAGTATAAGCATATGTATACTTATTTGAAAAAGAAGAAGAAATGAGGACACACGTATAATAAAACTTTTAAACTCTACACACCTAGTGTGCATTGCTTTCCGGAAGAAACGTGGTGGAAGCCAGGCGATATATCCGGGAGTTTTTGTTCAATTCTAATGTGAAAACCTACGTGATGGAAGGAGATAACTTGTCTTACGACGTTTTGCAATGTTGCTCGCACTATCATTGCCATAATCTACTTTGTCTAATTTACAGCTGTTAATGCAATTTACATTCCACTTTTTATCTAATGTCGCATGTTGCTTAGCCAGAGTGTAAACGGCAATGCATATTAATTATTTTGTATTTTTTCTTGCAATCTTGCGCGAGACGAGCCTGTAAATAACAAAGATCGCGTCGACGACGTAGTTTGCATCTACGTTTATCTCCTGTCATTATTTTCTATACAGTTAATTTAATAATATTATATGCTACCATACGTATCTTTAGGAAGGCATCGTACACATTTATTTATAGTCTGTTTTTTTGGAATAACACGAGTTGATGTATAAAGCCAAAAAGCTAAAATGCCATGGTTTTTTGTGTAAATGTAATGATGCTTGATTTACATTGATTTTTACGTATTAATAGATCAATGAATTTATAGACAGGATTACATTATATATATATATATATATATATATACATATATATATATATAT
>NW_012130170.1:207920-217380 GCF_000143395.1 Atta cephalotes | reverse complement strand
TACACACACACACACACACACACACACACACACACAATGTATATATATATATATATATATACATTTATATTAGATTTTTATAAAAGCATTCTTAAATTAGATTTGTATAATCAAATCATGTACTGGGAGGTACATAAAAAAAACTATAATTTTACTGTTTAACACATTTTGTTATACACTTATTTTTTACAGCTTGCATTATTAATATTTTACATATAATTTATATTATTTTTAAAAATATTGAAATATATTAAAGATAATATATTTCCAGCAGTGGAAATTGTTTAATGAATTACATGTATACTGTATAAAATCAAATAAATGGACTGCTATAAACACATTAGAAACTCCACCACCAACATCTGCACATTCTGCAACAATACATAGGAATTTAATGGTTGTTTTCGGCGGAGTTTGTAATGGATACTACAGGTATATTCTTGTAAAACATATGAATGTATGAAAGTAAAATATATACTATATATTTTTTATGCATAACATTGCTTGTATTATTTTAAAGTAGTTCTAATGATGTATGGTGCTTAAATTTGGATTCATATACCTGGCATAAACAAAGTACATCAAATTTGAAGCCGCAGCCACGTTATGGCCAGTCGCAAATTAAACTTGGAGAGAAACATTTACTTGTACTTGGTAAGAAAAATATCTACTTGTGCTTGATGTTATTATTCACTCCTAAGATTGTTTCGATATTAAAACAAGTATTAATCTTGTTTATTTTTTTTTATATGAGAAACATTGAAATTTCCATTTATTACTGTCCAAACAATTAAACATAATTAGATAATTATGTGAAAATTTCAAAATCTACAGGAGGTTGTACAGGACCAAATGCTGCTATGAATGATGCTTGGCTATTAACGATGGAAGGTGAGTCTTGGACATGGAAGAAAATCAATATGCACAATACTGAATGGGCACCAACGCGTATTTGGTGTCATCAGGCTTGTAAGGTATCTAACTTAATTCTAATGAAATGCTATTCCATTGAATATAATTGGTCTATATATTGATAGATCTTAATATATATAAAATTTTGTTATTTGCACATAGGTGGGAAATTATATCATTGTACTTAGTAAAAATAGACGTCAAACAAAGCCAAATGATATGAGTATCTCATTGAGAAAGGTTCAAAGGAGTACTTCACCACGTTTATGTGAATCAAATCTTTTGACCGAAAGGTCTGATGTAATTATAATATAGCATTGTAAAAAATTACACTGACAAATAATTGTAACCACTTTGCTATTATTATTAATTGAATTTTTTAGGCAAGGCAACGTATCTGTAGATAAAGATGAAAATATAAATGGACGGCATGGAGCATTCTCTAGATCACATTCGCAAAATGCACATCCTTCATCGCATACATCTAATATCTCAAAAACGATACCGTTTTATGGTGATAATACCTTAAGCATGGCCGCATTTCGCGATCAACCTCTTCGTAGTAACGCAATCTCGAATAGACAACGTCAGTTGGAATCGTTAAGAAGAATGGAGGAGAAAATTCGTAATAAGAAGACACAACTGATGAAAGTATCCAAAAAAGCTGAGAACACATTGTCGATATTTGTATTAGATATTACTAATGTTCTTTCGGACGACTGCAATGCTTTGTGGATTCCCTTAAAACAAAATGATCGTTCGGGACCCGATGAGAGAATTCTATATTCTCTTGTAGTGGGAAGGGGAGAATTAATAGTTTTTGGAGGTATTCGTAGAGATGATTCTGTAGTATATAATGATCTCCATTTTATAAACCCACCTCGATATGTTATTTAATATTGAAAAGCAATTAAACATAATATCATATTATTTTATGTTATTACTTTAATTTTTTTTTTCAAAGATTTTATTTTTATTCAATATAATTATAATTGTATAATATAATATTAAATGTGACAAACGAGTGATAAAAAACATGTTAATTGTTTGTATTAAATTAATATTTATACAATAATTTACCTTTTAAACTCTAAATATATTACAAAAAGAACTAATTATGTGTATAAAAGAACTAATTATATGTACAAAAAATGAAAATAAACAATAAGAATGAAAAACAGTAGAATTAAATATTTGTTATAAATCTATTATATAGAGTTTAAAAGTTAATTATTAATTATGTATATAATAATCTTTTTATTTTGTTTATGATTTATATTTCAGAAATGGTACAATGCTTTACAAATATATTATGAGTGTGAGAAAATAGATTTAATAATAAGATTATATGCTGGCTACATTAAATATTGTCCATAATTACTAAAATCTGAAATCTGAATTGTCTTTAATTTGTTGGACTATTTTTAAACTGTCGGATATTTAGAAGATATAATCTATTTCTCAACTGATACATTTGAAAATAAATAAGATATTAATAAAGATTTGGAATACCTAATATTTTTTATATTTTAACTACATTAAACTTTAATGAAATAAGTTTAGAAAAATAAAAAAAATTCACCTGAAATTCTGGCTTATCCTCATCCTTTCTTGTTGCGTCACATATAAGTAAAATCTGTTTTCTATACCAGAACTGAGGGTCGATTCTGTATCTTCAAACAAGATGAAAATTATAAAAGTGAACAAATTTACTAGGTGTTGACCAATTAAATTAAAATAGTATTCTAGTAAATTCGCTCACTTTTGTAATTTTCACCTCGTTTCAAAATACAGAATCGATTCTCTAGTTACGCTTTTGGAACTTAAAGCGAAATAGGTATATGTTTAATATTTGGCAAAAGCGAGAAAGACGATCAACACTTCCTTTGAGATTATTGATTACAATTTAAATTTATTCAAAATGAATCAAAATTGTTCCAAATTTGTAAAATAAAGTAGTGTTTAATTTGTACTAAATCTCTGCATATTTTATTTTATATTTATGTGTAAGATTCATTGTGATATTTAATTGGATGTATTACTAAACATTTATATTTATCAGAATGGCTTTTACTTTGTAAAGAGAATTGTTCAAATTAGATGAGACAGATGACTGCTTACATTCGCGTATCTCATATAATACATTCCACTTGTATAGTGTATTGTTCATTTTGCACATCATCTTATCCTTGTTCAACATTCAGTGAATAAGAACAAAATAATTATGCGTATAAGAATCATACAGTAAAACGAAATTGGCAAAATCGACTGGGTACGCTACTGGTTCTTTCTATCACATGCAAAATTAGAGTGAGCAGTCCATATAAAAGTTTTGTAATTGCAATATATCTGATTGACGATATCTCTTCAGTTTTCAAAACAAAAAATGCTTTAATTTCAGAAAGAGAAAGAGAGAGTGTAAAAAACACGAGAAAACGCGCATGCGCTGAGACGCAAGTGCACATGCGTCGATGAAAGGAAGAGAGATCTTTGATAATTTGAGGGAGGAGAAAGACAAGAGAAAAAGACAGTTTAGAAACAGCAATGGATAAAGTTTTTAGATCGTTCCATACGAGTCGGCCAGCATTGTACAGAACATTGACAAACGAGCAATATACGCAGTAAGTAATTCACACACTTTCCGTTGAATAAATATAAATTTTTCTGCTATATATGTTTCTACTGACAGTAGAATAGACAGTTGTATAGATTCGTAAACATCTATGTGTGTTTTTCAGGACATTCAATAAACTTCTTGCGAAGCAAAATGTACCTACAATCAGTAAAATGTTATTGGCGCAAGAATATTCAACGTAAGGTTTATTTCATTGTTTATATCCATATATATGAAAAATTTTGTATACTGTACTACACGGATATCTTTATCCAAACACAATCTAATGTGTCAAAAAAATCTGATTTAACTGTTGCAATTTAATCCACAAATTGTCAGCAAAACTCTGCTAACAGATGATATATTTATAGGAATTAAGCAAAATTTTGTAACTTTAAGATGATAATTCTTTGTAAATAATTACAAAATGATACTTATTCGATTTCTATTACTAGATTATAAGCTGGTAAAATACAAGCTTAAAGTAGGTAATACTAATTTGTCACAATGTTCTGCTTAAATCTGCTGACAGAAAGCTAATTAATATTTTACTTCTGTTATAGTATTTGTTAAAAGTATTCTATATATATATATATATATATATATATAATATAAAATATTTCTATTGATATTTTATCGGCAAAATTTGTAAAATCTGTTTTCGACACAGTTAATAAAACAGTAAGTCATTTATACATATTATTTTCAGAGTTCTCCCTGTTGGCATTAGACACTTACATGGCGATGGAACAGTTTGTACATTATCCCCTAAACGCAGTCCTCTGATACATAGTCAACAAAGACGTAGCATGTTTATCCAAACGCAAGATACACCGAATCCAAATAGTTTGAAATTTATCCCAGGAGTATCAGTATTGGGAGAAGGATGTACGAAAGACTTTCCAAGCGCTAAGGATGCATACTGTTCGCCACTTGCAAAAATGTTATTTCGTATTGAGGGAGTGAAAGCAATATTTTTCGGACCTGATTTCATCACGGTTACAAAAGTCGATGAGGACGTAGAATGGAAGTTGTTGAAGCCAGAGATATTCGCTACCATTATGGATTTTTTTGCAAGCGGATTGCCAGTCATGGATGAAGCTTCCCAACCTGCAGCGGATACACGTATGATGTACAATTTTATACAAAATGTTCAGAGTAAAATAAAATGCTGATCATTTTTATTTCTGTAGAAATTAATGCGGAAGATGATGAGATTGTTCAGATGATAAAGGAATTATTGGATACACGAATACGTCCTACAGTACAGGAAGATGGTGGTGATATTGTATTTATGGCAAGTATTTCCAAACTAACTTAAGGAATTTCATCATGCACCTATTGTCTCGACGTCATACATCATATTTCTTATAATTGCAACAGGGTTTCGAGGAGGGTATTGTGAAATTGAAAATGCAAGGTTCGTGTACCAATTGTCCAAGCTCAGTAGTAACATTGAGGAACGGTGTACAAAATATGATGCAATTCTACATCCCTGAAGTACTCGGAGTTATACAAGTAGAAGACGAGACAGACAAGATTGCCGAAAAAGAATTTCAGAAATTCGAACAAAATATTAAGAAAATGGAAGACAAATAGAATTATAGCTAATCTAGCTTATACACGATAGTGGACACGTTATCTTATTCTGTACATTGTAGACATTGTATATTATATATTGAATGTAAATAATAAGACTTATACATATTGTTGAGAATTGTAAGTTTTTATTACAAAGTATTTATCTGCTAGATACAGAAACTTGCCAGACACGAATAGTATTATCAGAATACCCAGCAAATAGTGTCTGGCCGTCAGTGGACCATGCGAGAGACAGGCAGAGAGGAGGTTCTGATTTACTGGTTGCAGATACGACTTCAGGTTTTAATTCTTCGACCATTTCTTTAGTCTCAAGATCCCAGATTTTGATCCATGGTCCAAACGCGGCGCAAAGCCAATAACGATTAGGACTGAAGCATAAAGCTGTAATGATGTCATTATGATCCAAAGTATGAAGATGTTTTCCATCATTCAGATCCCACAACATAGCTTTGCAATCCTGCGAATAGAATTAATATGATATATAATTCATATGATAAAAATATATTTTGAATGATAAACCTAATATATGCTATATGCACCTTTCCACCAGATGCGCACAATGATCCATCAGGTGATACTGTAACAGTATTCAGATATCCTGTATGACCACTATGATTGATCTTTAATCTGCAGTTCGTCAAGTTCCAGACCTGTAAAAGATGTGAATTGCTAAAATTACTAATGAATTTATCATGCAATTAGAAACAAAATATACAGCATTTAATGTCAGTCCCATATCCGCATACACTCATAGATATATCATGTGTATAATATATAAGATATCCATCATTCTTATCAAACATTTACATTTATCATGAATCTTGTAAAGCTTTATTATATAACGTAAGCTTTATTCTCACCTTGACAACACGATCCCAGCCTGCAGAAACAATGATAGGATTCGCGTGGTTGGGAGAGAAGCGCACACAGCTGACCCAGTCTGTGTGTCCATCATCCTGGATGGTATATTTGCATTCAGCTAATGTATTCCATAATTTAATCGTCTTGTCTCGTGAACCGGAGACAATCTGACGATTGTCCACAGAGAAAGCGACGCTCAAAACATCCTATACATATTCAACAAAAATTGTTAATGTTAAAACTTAATTAATAAAGCAATATTTGTTTTATAATTTTTTAATATCGATACTTACGGCATTATTGATTTAATCCTACCTCTTCTATTTCTCAATAAAAAAAAATATTAAAAAAAAAGCTTCAGTATATCTCATTTTTCGCGGAATTACTTCTTCCATCATAATCAAAATAAATAAAAAAAACTCATATTATGAAGCGATACTCATAATATGGAAAATTTTTTCTTTATCTTTGTTATGAAGAAAATTCAAATATGTATCGTCGTGACGCGGAAGAGCGAAGTCACACCTTGGTATGGTCTTCAAATCTTCTAGTCGTACGACCTGCTGCCAAATCCCAAAGACGCAACGTTTTGTCCCACGAACCAGACAGAGCATAATTGCCATCGGATGAAAGAACTACGTCGCTTATGAAGTGCGAGTGCCCATAAAGACGTTTTTGTGGGATGCCATAGTTAGCTTCGTCACGCGTCAATTTCCAAACGATCAGAGTCTTATCTAGAATGGAACAATAATACATAAGCTGCAATTGTTATTTCTACGAATTTAGGATGATTTGACTTCAATTAACTTAATTACCACAATCTGTACTATTTTATGAAGATGGATAAAAGTAAATTTTTATTATCTAAGAGATATGAGAAGAAAGATTAAATTGAGAAAAAAATAATTATATAAATTTTGCAATAATTCTAACAGTTAAATTAATTGCTAATTAAGTCAATCAAAATTGCGAATATTGCAACTTAATTCATTTTACCAACTTAGATTATTTTTAACTTATTTCATCCTTTTCTAGTTTTGAGCATTAGCTATTTCTACCAATGTAGCTTTAATTGGGTCAATTTACTTTCTATCTTTTCCTAATTATTAGAACTAAAAGATAAAAAGAAATTTAAACCAAGATTAAAGTTAATTAACATTGGGAGAAATGGAAAAGATTATTAGAAAAAGATAAAAGTTAAACTGAAATTATAACATTAATAACATTAATGGGATAATATAGATGAGGAGCTCTGTGTGAGAATAATCAATTAATGAGTTCAAATCCTTGGTTTATAAAGGCTGATTCAAGAATTTAAAGAGTATGAAGAATAAAAGAGTACATGAGATGAATTGAATACTCTTGATGCAAAATCCAACTTTTTAAAAAGTTACTACAATATTAATAAAAAACCTTAAAGAATATTACACAAAATATTTTATAAAACCTGTTAATTATTTTACTTAGAGTTATCCATTTCTTACCAAAAGAAGTAGAATATTTAGTATATTAAATACATTCAAAGTTATTTTTGTCAAAAAATAGAGTTAATTAAATTTTTCAACAAGTCTTTCAATTGTAATCTGTTTTAAGAACATTTTAAGAACGTTAAAAACGAAGTTTTAAACTAGGATAAATAAGTTAGATACAGAAACTTTAAGCCTGTTCCTTCTAATTGAACTTCTTGCAAGTTTATCTTTCCTCTCTTTCTTATCATATTGATAACAAGAAAAAAATGAATTGTGCAAGAAGTTCAGCTAATAAAAATAATTTTTTTATCGAAATCTGCATCATCCTAGTTGCTATAATTCTCCAATTGCTGTATGAACAGATGGAATATTACATGACAGATGTAAAGTTTACTAATTAAATAAAATCGTGTTTTGTAGCACAAAATTATAGTAAAAAAATGAAGCAAGTATAATAGTGATTAAAATGTAAGTTAAAAAATCAGAATTTTATTACAAAATTGTAAAAAAGGGATAAGATAAAAGGAGGTAAAGGCTAGCAACGATTGATACTTGCCACGTGAAGAAGATAAAATCATGTCCGGATATTTCGGGTTTGTCGCAATTTGCGTGACCCATCCATTGTGGCCACGAAGCGTGCCTCTTAATTGTAAAGTTTCCGTCATTTTGAATCACTCTCGGCTATGTTATATCGCCGATTAAAACGGATTACTCCGTGTCTACCGCGTCTATCAAATGATGAACGAAAAAGAACGAGCAGCACGCCGGACACGGCGTGCAATTATTTAACTGATATTCATAAATAGATAGATGCGCCACCTGCTATATCAGACGTTGATGTTTAAGCCTACTGCACACTGAATGCGATGAGCGACATCTAATGAAAACTCTGCTTTTTTTTCATGTGACGATGTAAAATAGCGACTCGACTATTGCCCATATTCATAATCTTTGTATTTAAAGCTTCCTTAAATTTATCTTTAGATGTTCAGTAGCCAATGAAATAATTCGTAGAGTATCTAAAGATAAATTTAAGAAAGCCTTAAATATAAGACTATGGCCAGTATTCATAGTCGAGTCTTATTTCAAGACCGTCTTAAGTAATGTCTGAAGACGCTAATGCAGCCTTCTGATTGGTTCGTAACTTCTTAAGACGGTCTTGAATATAAGATTTGACTATAAATACGACTATAATAATAAGGGGCTCCGCACAAGAAAAGGAACAGAAAACAGAGAATAAGAATTTTAATCTATCAGAAACTGTGTATTCCAAAACATAATTTCTGATAGATTGAAATTCTTATTTTCTGTTCTCTGTTCCCTGTTTCTTTTATTATGTAGAGGCCTCAGTTTATTCTTGTTGTCTATTAAATATGGACAAATGATATTTACAAGTGCTATAAGCACAACGAAATGCATCCATTGATTGAGTTTAGCAGACTTAATTATACAGAGCGGATCCATAAAGCCGATTCTACATTAATTGCAAGCTGATCGCAAATTTGTTGCGACAGCCAATATGAAGTGTCGATTTCAAAATGTAAGCTTCAGATTGGCTGTCGCAACAAACTTGCGATCGGTTTGCAACTAGGGATCGATTCTGTATCTTTAAACAAAGTAAAAATTACAAAAGCGAGCAAATTTATTAAGAATTGATCAAAGAAATAATCAGTATTTTAGTAAATTCGCTTACTTTTATAATTTTCATCTCATTTCAAGACAGATTACAGAATCGATCCTCTAATGTAGAATCGGCTTAAAAGCTCGATGCTTGATGTATTCTTTTAGATCATCCAATATCCAGATAAATGGATGTACGTTCTTTTTTTGTTTACTAAAGTCTGATTGCTGTTGATCCAACAGTACCAACCAGGCTTTAGTAAACTATAGTAAATAGAGAAAGAAGTTATCCATTCAAAGAGAATCAAGGAAGAGTGGAGCGGATAGTGTTTCTCTTTTCTGATTGGTTCCACCATTTATAGGCTCAACTTCTGTAAATGTG
>NW_012130170.1:177920-205420 GCF_000143395.1 Atta cephalotes | reverse complement strand
TCAAACTATTATATTTAAAGTAACTTGTTGCGAGGATACTTTGAAGTACATGATGAACACATCTTTTATTTTCTTTTAGAGAATGCATAAACAGAGTTTGCGAAGCTGCCGGATTAAAGTCTGCTGACAAAAAGAGAAGGGTAGATTTCATAGAAAATTATTTTTTATTTATAGATATAATTATATTTTATAATTATATTTATGTCTATAATTAAATTTTTTTGCATTAGGTTGATGAGAAGGTATTAAGAGCCATAGCAAATAAACCTTGTATGGATTATAGCGCTGCTACTGTTACTTTAACCATTAGCAGTTGCAGTTTATCCTTGACTAATATTGATACTGGACACATTATTGCGAAACATGATATGCCACGTATATCTTTTGCTTCAGGCGGTGATACGGTAAAGAGCGTACACATTGATATATATTGCATTTCATCTTTTTGTTCATTTTATTTCACTATTTTTGTACATATATGAAATAAAGCTGCATATAATTTACAGTAAAAATTCACAATATATATTATAATTTTTATTTTGAAATTAAAGCTATGTTTTATTATGTAATAGGAAATATTAGATTTTGTTGCATATGTTGCTAAAAATATGCAAGAATGGCGTGCTTGTTATGTGCTTGAATGTACAGGTGGTTTAGCACAGGATGTTATATCCACTATTGGACAAGCATTCGAACTCAGGTTTAAAGAATTTCTTACAAAACCAAGTTCTCTGCAGTAAGTTATAAAAATAAATGCGTTTATAAATCTAAAGTTTTAACAGTCTTTGTTTATAATTTTGTGTATTTATTTGTTAGCCCTATACTAAACGGTGTTAGGGAAGTAGACAGGGATTATTACAATGATCTACCAGGGAAAGTACCTCCTGATATTGGTCCACCCCCAGTACCTCCTTTGCCTAATACAGCATCTACACTGCCTAATCTAAAACATCATCAAAATAATGCATCACGTACTCACATACAAAATATTGCAGTTGATTCATTCCTATCTGCTGCAGACAGACATCAGCAGTTGGCAGGTAATATCTTTTAAAATGTTATTACTCGTAGATTGAATTCTAATTTTTATGTATAAATTTATTTTTATATTTATTTCTCCGTTTCATCTTTCTCGACAGAAACTGGGAATCTAATTGATTTAAATTCAGATAGCACTATATCCTCATCAACGAATTTAAATATAATGTCTGAGCATAATTATGTGAATGACAGTGTCATAGCTGCAAACAGAGACAATCATCGTGATCCAGCATCACTTTTTGATGTTTTTGATATGCGTAAGAGAATTATTATTTTATCGTAAATCTCTTAACAAAGATTCAAAATTTATAACTGTTTTAAAATAATGATCTTTAATTGCTGTAATCTTCATATTTATTTATATTATATGATTACATTGCAATCTCAAGTATATTTTCATATAAAGAGACTTAGTGTAATATCAAAATTTTTAAGAATTTTTACTTATTTATAATTATTTATAATTTATTGTACTCATATTGAGTTTTTTATTTATAATCACAGAGCCGTTCAGTTCTGCAATATCGGATATGAATAGATTAAGCCCTCGATCACAGAAACAGCAATTAAAACAAGAAATTTGGTTTCACGGATGTGTTAGCCGATCTGAAGCAGAATCTATGCTTACTAGAGTAAATATATGTCAATAAAAAAAATATATAAAGATCTCTTATCATCTAATATATATTTATTTTTGCTATTTTATTTTTAAGGATGGCGACTTTTTGGTTCGAGAGTCACAAGGTTCTCCTGGCCAGTATGTTCTGACTGGAATGAATAATAATATCCCAAAACATTTGTTACTAATTGATCCTGAAGGCGTCGTAAGTATGAAACGAAATTCATATAACAATATTATTAATGCAAAAATTGAAGCGTATATCTGTGATCGGAAATTTCTAAAACATTTACCGATTATAAATCTACATGTCTAAATATTTTTTTGCATTTGAATTTTAATAAATAATGGTCATAAAGTATCACAATTTTATTTTACAGGTTCGCACAAAAGATCGCGTATTTGATAGTGTAAGCCATTTAGTGAATCATCACTGTGACAACATATTGCCTATCATATCGGCTGATAGTGTTTTAGTACTGCGTTATCCCATCCCTAGGCATACAAATTATTGATTTTAAATATAGAACAATGACTAAGGGCGCAGACTTGGCAAAAATTTTCCGAATAATTATTTTGCATACCTTTGCATGTGAAAATCTTTGACAAGTCTTGGCTTTTTGTGATATTTTTAAAATCAGTTATACATACTTCAACAAAAGATATGGTTTGTAGTCTTTTTATTGTATATGAATAGATGATTTATGAATATCTCTCTGTGAATCTCCTTATGAAATGTGCCAACCTACATATACTTATAACCAAAGTAATATAATTTCTATAATTTATCAAAGTTAAGCACATTCCGATTTTTTGTATAAAATATCTACAATCTAATTTGACTTATGATTTACTTTGGATTTATATAAGATTTGTAAGTAGAAAAATTTTATATATAGCTATATATTTTAGATATAGAATATGCTTTTTATATCAAATACATTATTGCAATCCTATCTCTCATGCAAAATTATAATAAATATAATTTCATGCAGTATATTATGCCATTATATTATTTTATTTCATTTTAATTTAATTTTTAACATTAAATAATCATAGGCTAAATTTATTAATTTAGAGTTTTAAACAATTTTTTTTCTCATAATTGTAATTTCTTGTTCAGTATAATCAACATTAATTTATACTTTATTTATGGTGTAGATAATTGCTTATGTTATAATATTAATAATCTTATAAAATTAATAACTTTTAGATATTAAACATTTATATTAATTATTTATATTAATTTATATTAATTTATATTAATAGTATCTATTAGACATTATCTAGTAAATTTATTGAATATTTTTTGTTCATTTATATATATGCATCACACGCACACACACGCACACACACGTATATATACGTATATATAATAAAATTAATATTTATTTTAAATATTTTTTTTTAATATTTAAATATCTAACAAAATTCTTTTATCTTGGAATTGTTTTTTATAATAATAAATAATTAGATAAAATGTATTTCGCAATTTATTTACAATACTTCATAATAAATTTACAATATTGAATTTATTTACAATAACGATCAGCTTTCATTTTACTTCTTCTATCTAATAGAATTTCATGTAAATTTCCTTCCACTTTTGCCTTTTCCAATTCGGAGCGATCAGATTTGTTTATTTTTAACTTTTTATCTTGAAACTTTTGAAATTTCCGTCTGTGAAATTAAATATTGTTATTATTAGAAATTTTAAACATCTGATTTAAGATAGAACAAAAGAAATAACAGTTAAGAGAGGATTCTGATGTAATACGCTAAAAATAACGCGTTTTTTGAGAATTTTTTTTAGATTATAGAGATGATTCATTGAAACTTTAGGATGTTTTTAAGGAAAGTATATTTGTAGATATAAAAAATTATTTTTTCATTGCAAAATAACGTATAAATTTGAAAATATGAAGATAGATCTCGGAGATTACGGCGTCGGACAATGCAATTGCAGGATAGCACCTGTTGTATTTGTCTGAAATAGAAATTCAAATGCATTTTAGTTTTATAATAATATTCTGCTCTAGATCAACCTATTTGTGATGCAAAAAATGCCAAATTTACAAAATGATGGGCCTTAGAAAAAAAAAAGTTCCAATTTTCACAAAAAATTCTCACTTAATTGTGCGGTAATAATTATTATTTTAATAATATCATCAAACTAATAAGTTCATCTAGAGAAGAATTTAGTTATCTATATGTATACACAGAGAAAAGTCAATATTGTTCGAATATTTTTTAAGTTATGCTGCACGAAAAGTTATGCTGCAATTCGAAAAATATGGTTTAGAGAAAAATGCGTTAAAGATTTGAGTATAGAACAATACCTATTTGAAATCAAATGTGGAGTATAATCGAAAAGCCGCGATCATCGAAGGCCTTCGTGCTGACTGCTCAATAACGGAAATAATTCGGATATTTAAATAATTCTTTGAATACTCGAGATCAATCATTTATGACATTGTGGCAAAATATGGCTTTAGAACAGTCCAATGAAGGTTTCAATATGCCAACGGGGAAGAGTCATTCGAAAGATCGTGAAGACCCCCGCAGTCGTTGAAAGAGTTCAAGCGCTGATTTCGGATGATCCAATCAATCGCGTTCTGATGGATGTAGTGAAGCCGTGGATAGAAACTGTGCGTCCGGAAGGCCATATTTTTCAGCAGGACGATACACCGGCTCACACGAGTCATTTGATTCAAAATTGGCTCTCAGACAACGTCGATATGTTTTGGTCCAAGGAATTCTGGCCTCCTAACAGTCCAGATTTAAATCCCTTAGATTACTACGTGTGGAGTATAGTTGAAAGGGTCACAAATAAGTCTTGGCATCCCAATGTGATATCTCATTAAAGACCGCTATTGAGGCAGCATTCGTCGGCATGGACAGCGCTACATTATAGTGTGCGTGCCAACGCTTCAAATCAAGAATAGAGGCAATCATTCAAGTTAATGGGGATATATCGAATAATTGTGCTCTATAGGGATCCCCCAAGTGCCATGTAAAAGGATTTTCTATAATATTTTTCATTAAAAACATTTTGTTTAAAGAAATTGTTCGATTTGTCCGGATTTTGGCACTCTGTATACCTGCGTGACGCGCAGATATAAAATTGTTTGTAGAATCGTTACAACTTCGAATTTCGATTTAGGACTTTGAAAACATATTTTTCGAATATGTTTCTAACAATTTATGCAAAAAAAAAATCGATTTTTTTTACCCGTTACATCAGAATCCCCTTAACACAGCAAAATAATTGTCACAAAATGTAAAAGTTTTATAATTTTACACTTGAATAATTTCTTATTCAATAATTATACAATTGATAAGATATCACATAATACTCACACATAATTTACTTCGACCTCTGTGAGTGAACCTTGTTCTTCTTTCGGAATATCCTTATTAGGACTTTGAGAACGTTGTATTATACTTCTTACAACAACAAATTCTGATGTACCAGCTGTCCTATTTTGACAAACTATATCATCATCATTTGTAATTGATATGAAACATCCAGTATTATTTAGTATTGCAAGCTTGCCATCCTGAAAAAAGGCATGAATTAATATATTATTTAAAAAGCGGTGCAAAAATATTCCTACATTTAGTAATAAAAATTTAACTAACTTACTGGAATTGAAACTATATTCATATTTTACTTTTTATTTTGATTTATACATTATTTAATAAAATCAAAATTTTATTTAATTTCTTAATTTCTTTGATAAGAAATAACATAGAAACAAACATAAAAGTTAAATGTAAATACAAATACTAGATAGATATTAGAAAAGAATCCATAAAATATAAATATATTAACATAAAAATGCATATAAAACAATGTCCAACAAATTAATATCTATCTATTATATATTTGTATCTATCTATTATATATAGGAATTACTTGAAAAATTGGCTCCCACTGCTCAATAGATCCAACTGCATCACTTCGACCGATAACGATGCCGTTTTTATCAACCCCAAGATATTTGCCATATCCTGATTTCAAAGCAACCTTAGTCTCACTTATAGGAAATGCCGTTAATATTTCTTCTGGTAATGGGCCTTCTCCTTCGTCATGTGGTGCTCCAAGAGTAAACAATCCATTATCGAGTGCTTTCACGTAAGTTTGATTTCCAAATTCAATAGCCACTGTTCCGGTAATTTCAGTAACATTCTTAACCTTCCACCATCCTCCTATTAAACAAAATATGCATCTATGTTGCAAATGTTTTATACAAAATAAAAAAATTTATAAATAAAAATTTTATATGCCTCATTAGATTTAAAAAAAATATATTCATTTAATATAGCTTTATATACACAAAGATTTGAGAAAGAAAAATTTGCTGTAAGATCTATATATATATATATATATATATATATATATATATAATATATAATATATAATATAATTCAAAGTTAAAGGTGACATATAATATTTAAGGGATAACGTCACCTCTAAAATACCTAAGTTTGGAAATTTATTATTTTTAATATAAATAGTGACATCTATATTATATATTAACCAAATATTAGCCAAAGCTATTTTTTAGTATAAATAAGTCTATAAATAAGTCAGTATAAATAAATATATTCGCGGAATACAAAGCTATTCAGCAGAAACATTAATTCGACATTAATTCGACACAAGAATCATTCTGTCTTACAATTAGTTTCTTACTGATTATTGAACAAGAACAAAATTGACTCTTGTGTCAATTTGTGTTTCTTGCTGAAAAACTCTCTTATGATAATTTCCATAAATGTAGATTAACTTTAATCTCGGTTCAACTTACTCTTCATCTTTTTCTAATCTTTAGAACTAGAAAAAGACGAAGAGTAAGTTGAATCGAGATTAATCTACATTGATAGAAACGGGCATTAGTCAGCTCCAATACTATAATACAGTTCGAATTTTGTTCTAAAAATAATTGCATCATTTCTATAACTATAAACTAATGATTTAAGCACAAAAAAAAAGATTTGTTTAAACTTCAGGCCCTTGAATGTTAGGAAATCTATCATACTGAATAAAGTAGCATAAGCATGTGCCAAGGATGTACTACAATAGTATGCTAAAATGAAATATATAAAAGTTATAAAAATATATAATTGTAATACAATTAATATCACTAGATTCAGAAGACAGAGAATTATATGGGATGCAATTATTTTGCATAGAAAACATTGGCCATTGTACAATCCCACATGGCTTTTGAACTTCTATAATCATTACAATGTTTATAAAATGAAAATTATCACAAAGAATTTGATAATACACAATTTTTTGTATAAAGCAAAGTCAATTTTAAATTGTTCCTTGTTTTTTTACGCAATCAATTGTGTTATAATTATGTATTAGATTTTATATTTCACATGTTATTTCTATTGTAGTAAGTACATGCTTATAATTTCATTTCATTGCACAAATTTTCTAACCTTTAGACACATCACTATTAATTGTTTTTTAAATATTAAGCGATGTTTTTTTCCAAATTTTTGTTTTTTTATATAAAATAACATTATCAAAAGAGCAAATGTACTCTTACTAGAATGTAAAGTGAGACATGTAAATTTAACATTTAGCAAAAAGTTAATAAACAAACCATGAGTAAGAGTATCTTTATCCTCCACAGTGACATCCTGTTCTTTTTCTTGTCTCTTAGATTTTCGTTTCTTCGGTCTGGAAAGGAACAATGAATAAAATATCAAATAACGGAATATAAATAAAATATCAAATTTCAAGCAATAATAAGAAAGTAAGAATTACCTTGATTTTTCGCCTTTCAATACTAACTTTCCCGTTCGTACTTTCTCATATTCCGACATTTTTTAATGCTTCTTAAATTTGCTTTAAATTTTAATGCTCTTTAAACACTGTGATAGTTTAATTACTGAAATAAGTATTATATTTCAGTGATTTTAACTGCACAAAGGAAACAATAAATATGCACCAAACCGCACAGAAAGGACGCAAAATGGCTGTTTCCATGGACCTCAAGCGGCAAACGATTGGGTGCTTTTCATTGTACCTGTACCTTGTGCTTATTGCCTATACTTATTGTGTTTAAAGCCTTACACATTGCGAAAATGAACAAAATCCGAGTGTGATATGGATGTAGTAGGTGTAGTATAATAAATATACTGAAAAGTAACAAAAATAAAGAATAAATATTAAAATTATTCTTCTTGAAGTGTATTTAAATAATAATAATATTTACAAATTAAGAAAATAACATGTATTAACAAATTTTCTTCTTCATTGTATATTTTTATGTTCAAAGTTTATTACTCCGAAATCCAAATACTCTAATGTCAGACTGCGTTCTCAAATTTCACTCGGATGGTACAATAAATGTAGACAGCCTTAAGCCATAAAGAATTGACCAATCACAATTGACAGTGAAGAAAATTAATCGAATATAATTAAGTTTATGATCAAGTTGATTTCTTACTATATATAATTTCTTACTATGCATAATTTCTTACTATGCTTAATTGGTTAATTTTTGACGATTTTAGGTTTCATTGTACTACACCTACTACATCTGAGCTTTGTTTTCGTAATGTGTAAATCTATTGAATTTACACCAAATAGTGACAAGGTACAGAGAATAACGAATTGTCCAATCAGAACTCTATATATCGAACTTACATAGAGCTCTGATTGGACGGCTTGTTATTTCCTGTTATCTATGCCTATTGTATTTAAGTCTTAATTCCCTGTTCCCTATGCCTATTGTCTATTGTGTTTAAGCCTTAAATATATTGAATTATCAAATAGTGACTTTTCCCAAATGAAAATAATAATGAAGACGTCTACCCCAAATGATTTCTAATCAATTCTATTCATAAAACACATTAAATAAAATCGCTGTCTGCTAACTTGACGCATGATAAAAATTTGTTAATTACAAGAAAAATACTATTTCTCAAATATTTAAATGTTTTTCCCAAATTTCCCCAAACGATTCCCAAATTGTATAGACATAAATCAGAAATATTCAATCTACTATTTTGTCAATGGTAGAAATCAGTCCGAGACCTCAGATGAAGAAAGAATTAATCAATTTCATTGGTCATGTATTAAAATATGATTTATTAATTCTTTCCTTTTCTGAAATCTCGAATCAATTTCTAGCTAGCATCGTGGACAAGTTTGACATGGAAGAAATCTATGATTGTTTTTGACATCTGCGCAGAACCATTTGAAATTTATCTCAAGAACACATCTGAGTCTCTTTCACCATGATGAGACCTATCTATAAAGCTATCTAATTTCAGACGTGACGCCGAGTCAGCCGTGTGCAGTTTAAGGTAAAATGTTTTTGTAAATATAGTCTGTTTATTTGTCTATATAATTGAATTAATAATTAAAATAGACAGGTTTAATTTGAGATGGCGGAGGAAATACTGAGGGAGTTAGAAGCTGCGGCGCAAATCGTTCTGGTGAGTCGTAACATTGAATTTTCTTTTATCTCATAGAAGCAAAACTAATGTTTAAACACAAACGGTTAGTGAAATAAAAGATATCACTTACAAATTCTTGTGAAAGCTGCTACGTGTTAGCATACGTAGAGCTAAAATTTATCAGTAGAATACGTTGCTCTTTATTATGAGAGAAGTTTTGTTTACGTTTTGGTAAGATTTTGGGGTTAAGATCTCTAAGATTCATGACCCTTATAAGATATTTCTTAAGATTCAATGAATTCCATGCGTATGTCGGCACGCACACGCGCACACACACACGCGCGCACACACACACACACACACACACACACACGCGCGCGCGCGCGCGCACACACACACACACACACACGGTGAAAAAAACGAGTTAAAGTATGATTTAAGAAACTTCCTAAAAACAGAACAAATTATTCAAACGAACATTTGTGTCTTATGAAGCAAAGCAAAACAAAACTGTTTCAAATGTATTGGATTACTCTACGTGTTATGTAATTTCTAATATTTACTGCTTCAAGGTTTGTTTTACGAAGGAAATATTTGGGAGCAACTGAAGCGATGTGTGATTTCAGAGCATCTTGTGGCATCAATGTTTATGTTAATCTATTGACATTCCAAAATAAATAATGAAAATTATAAACTTAATGTAAATACAGTTAAACCAAAACATTAGCAGATTTGCCTGTAGATGAGCATTGATGTTATAATTACACAAATTTATTTGATTTGTCAATATATAACTGTAGTTATAAATTAATGGGCTGATCTCATTAACTCTGATTAGCTTAATTGACCGATTAAATTTTAGAATTATCAACTGCAAAATTGAAAACATTGTAATTTTCTTTAAATTCTGATTTATTTATGTAAAATATACTTATAAATTATATTTGAAATTAATAATTAAATAATTTATTTAAAATAATTTTACGCAAGTTGATATTATATAGCAATAACAATATATATCACAACTGTGAGATCCAATTTTATAATTGGTAATTATGAAATTTAATTGACTAATTGGAGTTCGTAAAACCAGTCTAAGAACCAATATGAATCTGAACATGATTGTGCAAGTAATTAGATGTTAGGTCAGTTTTTTATTTCTGTACTAGATTGCACTAGAACTCTCTTGCTTTTGCAAATTAAACATATACCTATCTTAGGCTTTTTATTTTTGGAACTTAAAGTAAGACACGCGTTCTACAATAAGCTATTACTAAGCTTGAAATCTTAAGTCATGAGATATTGACCAATTATAGTCGATTCTTCTCATATTTAACTATAACTAATCAATCTTTCTTTCAACTTAAGACTAAAGTTTAAGTAACAGCTTATTGTAGAATGCGTGTCTTTAAGTTCCAAAAGTATATATTAGTTCACTTCCATAAAAAACAGACCTTTTATAATATAAATAATTATACTTGATAGCAATTTTCAACACTGGTTTTGAAAATTGATTTTGCTCTCTATTAATTATTTTCAGTTACTGACTATAAGCCTGTTTTTTTTTAGCTGAATTTCTTGTATTTTCCATATTCCATTTATTTTTTCTCTTTTTTTCTCCAGTATAGAGAAAAAGGAAAAAGAACTCTGCAAGAAATTTAGTTAAAAAAAATAAATTTTATAGTTGATGTCTCAATCTATCACAAAATCGACTTGAACCTGCTGGCAAATTGCTAGCACACTGCTGACATTTTGCTTACTAGGAGCAGATTTTGCAAAATATCTGTTATAAGTTGGTTACCAATAGAAATATAATAAAATGGAATGTTTTTTTTGTTGAGTTGTTATTAACAATTGGTTTGATTATTACAATTAAATATTTTAATTGTAATCTCTTTTTTTGATTGACGAGAATATCATTGATACATTTGAAATGCATATTAATATTAAGATTTACTAGATAATACAAAAGAAATATCTTATTTATGTTCTATGTTGTTTCTATGTTTTTGCAACTATGAAAGATTGATAAGTGATTTTGTATTTACATTGCTTTTAGGCGCCTCCGAATCTAATTTCATCAGAGCAACGTCAATCTGCGGAAACAGTATTTTTAAATTTCCGCAAAACAAAGTCACCTTATCAGCTGTGTCAGCAAATTTTAGAATTAAGCACTGTAGATTATATACTATTTGAAACAGCTGGTTTGATAAAAACAGCTCTGATACAAGAGTGGCCCACTCTGTCAGAATCTGACATCTCTTCGTTGAGACAATATCTGTTACACTATGTTATAAACAAACCTACATTAGCTCCATATGTTAGGACAAGAATACTCCAAGTTTTTGCAATAATAGTTAAAAGAGGTAGCGTGGATGACTTTGGACAGGAGAGAAGTCGAATAATAAATGAAATAGAAAATTTGATTAAGAGTGGAAACTTACCAAATGTAAGTATACATTGAAGTAAGTACATTGACAAAATTTTATTTTTATTTTGTAAGTCGAAAAAAACAGAAAGAAGATTATTTTTTTGTTTATAGCAAATTTTAGGATGCAATATTTTATCTGCGATATTGCAAGAATATGCAACGACTGCTAAATCATCCGACATAGGTCTAACATGGGAAATTCATCTTAAAGAGAAGAAACAGTTTGAACAAAGTGATATGAAAAAAATTTTCAAGTTTTGTGTCGAAGTATTTAATGAATTAATCAAGAAGGATTTTGATGAATCGACATTACCTCTTGTAAAGTCTTTACTTTCTATCGTGGAAAGTATGCTTGCTTGGGGATTTATTTATAATGCAAATTATATCCTTTTATTATGAATACATTTGAGATCAATTTATGTATTGACGTAAAAATATTATATATTAAATAGAGAGAAAAAAGATTAAAAGAGAAAATTGAAAACATTACAACTTTTTTAAATTCATATTTCATATTTTAATATTTAATATTTTAATGTGATATCATACTATACAAATTTTAACACTAAATGTGAAAAATGAAAATATATGAATATAAATATAATAGATAGATATTTATACAGATACATTACAGTTGTTATATACCTTAACTCCAGTGCACTACCTAAAAGATTATTGTACATGTTGGAAATTCATGAATCTGGAAATAACCCACCCTTGAGCATGCATACATCATGGCAAGATGTAATATTAGATCCAGCAATATTAGATTTATTTTTTACACTGTATTGGAAAGTACGTAGCAATCCACAATTAGCTCACCATGCTATGAATTGTTTGATACAACTGGCGAGTTTACATGGTAGAATCCTAAATGGGGAACAAGTAGAAGTGCAGTACCTGACAAATTACATGCAGAGATTTTTGAAGCTTATATTAAGTATTGAAATTAGCGATCAGGAGGCAAACGGAATTACCAACATTATAAAAAAGATTAATCATTTTTTTCAAAGTTCATTAAAAAGTCTTCCAGAAGATTTATATAAGTCATTTATGGAACAAATAACAAGATTAACATGCTTATTTATAGAATGTGCTGCACAAGAAGAATCGGTAATTATTATTGTATTTTATTCAAATTTGCGTCTGAATTTCGACCTAAAATAATTTTTTTGAATTCAATTTTATCTTTTCTAAAATATTCAATAAAAAAATATTTATTGTTTGTAAAATTACAAACTATATAAATATAGATATAGATATATATAGATATTGATATAAATAGATATTAGATATATAGAACATATAGATTTGATAGATTTGATAGACATTATACACATACACTATATATATATATATAAAACTGTGTGGAACAGAAAGATTCAATATTTTATAATATTTGCAGATACGTGCTGATGATTGTTTATATATGGAAGCTGTGGAACACATGTTTGAAGTATGGTCGTGCATGTTATGTTCATCGTATTTTCCAGCAGATTTTTGTAAACAGAGCTCTATTCAGATTTTTAATATATATCTTCGATGTCACTTATCACCTCCGGAGGGTGTTAGAAACATTGGTGGAAAAAATCTTAGCGAGGAAGTAGCAGATGTGGAAGATGGTGACAAAGTTAAATTTAAGGCACAGTTACAAATAATTGGTAAGTAATAAGTGCATTCCTTTTTGCATATGATAAACATATGTTTTATCCTTATTTAATATTCGATAAATAAGGATAAAATAATATATTATTCATGAAACAGTCAGTGTATTATAATTGGTCTATTAAAATACATTTTATTATGCAGACCAATAATGATAATAATAGTAAATGCTTGATAATTTATAGGAGATTTTGGTAGACAAGTACCAGATCATTCTTTACCTCTATTAGCACAATTACTCGAAGATCGAATACATAAATTGCGCGACAATCTAAATCTATTGGTCGAACAAAATGAATCGTCATCTCGACCTGCTTCTATGGATGAGTTATATGAAGATTTGCATTGGCTCATTTTAATAACGGGGCACGTTTTTTGTATGGAATGTGAAGGTGAAATCGCATTAACTCTAATACCTTTAGAAATAACACGATGCAGTATGAAACAGGTTTGCAAATATTCATTGCAATTTTTACTTTACTCTGGAGACGGAAGTATTAAATTTCTTTTTTATATGTTTTTTCAGTCTCGAGAAGGAAATGTTGATGTAAACCGTACACTGGAGTTTTTAGTGTCCTCACAAAATGTCCAATCGGATATAAGTAGTCCCTCAGCCTCAATCGATCAAGTTATTCGATTAGTCACGGGCATTTTTCGTTTATGCACTATTGAGAAAACTGCCATATCAATACATTTGGAAAATATACTCAGTCCTGAATTGAGTAGCACGATAATATGGTTTTTACATAGATGGTCAGAGATTTATCTTATACCAAATGAGGACCATTACAATGAATTAAGCACCACGCTTTTGCATGCTTTTGGTGATGACAGCCCTGGTGCATTGTGGTCAATGAATTTTCTTCTGGACAAAATAATTTGTAACATCAACGCTTTCAAAAGCGAGCCGACGCTAATAGATGAAACTATAAAATTATTAATATCTCTTGTTAAATCGCGAGCGAGGTAAATATAACACGCAAAATGTGCTTTTGTAATAGTTATATTAATAATTTGTTTAGGGACAACGGTATTTTTCTGTACAAATTAATAATTAATAAATTAAGTTTCGAATAGAACATGACTAGAATGGAAAATCTTCCGGAATTCACGGATTATGGATTTCGCTAAGGTTTTTGCTGGATGATATTTTGTGAAAAAAATATGAGGCATTTATTTTCGGGTAGGTGCTTGTATATATATCCGCTTTTCGGGCAAAAATTGATCATAAATTATTATAATTATTATGAAATTATTATGAAAACAATAAATTTATTAAACTCGAATTTATTTTATGTACTAATAAAATATGTACTAATGAGAATATATACTGAAGAGTAAGATATGTATATGAGATATTTTAAAAGATTTGTATTGTACGTCAAACTTTGATAATATATTTTTTATGATTGCGCAATTCCGTTCATAAAATTGGACCAATTTTAAAATTAAGACCAATATTTAGCACAACTTTAAATTATTTCATTTAATATTCTGTTGTTTTTTGAATTTTAATGCTTTCTTAAGATTCATCTAATTAACTAAAAATAAAATTTTATCTGTATCGATAAAATTTAACTTGAAAACTTTTAAATAATTAATGTACGATTGCATCTTGGAATTTAACTTGTGATAATATAAAAGTATATAACAAAATTTTTTTCTCTAATCAATGATGTAGTCTCTTGAAGGTTAATACGAATCTTTTGAATTCTTTGTATCTCATATATCATTTAAAAAAATTTCATGTATTATATAAGGATGTATTATATAAGGATATATATCTTTTTATATTAATCTGCTTAAACATCAATGATTTTTTTAAAACAGATAATTTATTTTGCCTTCCAGCTTTGAAAGGAGTTACCATAATCTACTATCTCGCTCTCCATTTCCATATCTAAAACTTTCTATGATTCTCTAATGATTTTTGTATTTTTATTTTTGAGGTCATTCATTTTGCTTTTAATATATCACTCTATTTTGATTTGATACTTGACTTAATTAAGAAAATTTAATATGCGTGCCCTAGACAAATTATCGTGTACTTTAACAAATGTATTACGTTTACGATTGCTTTAACAAAGTAAATGTTCTTTACAATTTTATAATTCGTGATTCTTATTCCTTTGTGATTTAATTGTATTTGCAGAAAGTATCACATTACATGTTACATGCTTACATAAAATGATACAAAGGCATTTATTGTATACAAATTATCAATTTACTGCATATTACACGAGATTATTAACGCGTTAAAGTAATCGTTGTAATAATATTTTCATTGAAATGATTTAAAATCTAAATACATATATTAATTTTTCAGAACTTCCTACCTGTCGAAATCTGAGCACTTCAATTATATTATTGAATTGGCTACAAAAGAACAGTACGATTTTCCACAGATTATCAAAAGAGGGTTAATGCGAGTAGTGGTTCATGCTGGTATCACGTTACAAAATAGTGATCAGTATTACTGGTCGCGGATTTTACAAGCCTTGCAAAACAGATTTACACAATTAATTTCTAGTGACAATTTTATGTCATCTTACCACGAAGAACATATTAAAATTCAAATTATAGATATACTAGAATCTTGTATAGGTATATTTATTTAAATTTGATTTGTTTAATATGATATATTTATTTAAATTTTTTATGATCAATGATGCGCATATATTTTATCTAATTTAAAATAAAATTTCACGTACATAATCTTATCTTATTTGAATAGGTGTAGTGCTAGGTGCTGAAAGTTCGAGAGTAGGACCCGTGTATCAATATACTTTTCCCATATTAGCCGAACTTCCAAAAATATTATCCTTGTATCATAATTATCAAGATATAGTACAGCTGATATTAGAGCTTTTTAATGAATATATAAAAATTGTATTCTTATCAGACGTAAGTCATTTTTATTTATGTAAGCTATTATATTTATTTATGTAAGCTATTATAATAATTCTGAAATTTTGATATAATCGTAATCTTGACGTATTATTTTATTGCATTATTTCAGGCTGATAGTATGCGTGTATATGAAATTTGTATGCAAATGATGCAAACGTATGCTCGTTGTAACAGTCATCGGTTTACTGTAGACTCGACTGCGGAAGAGGATAGTTTTCAGGATATTGTGTTACTCATGCGATTATTAACTAATTTATTAATGAAAGACATGTTTAATTTAAATAACTTCGTAAACCCATCAACTCAACTTGCGTCTGCAACACCGGCCGTCGAACCCGTACCACCTACTGATGTTTTCTTGTATGGCTTAAATATAATCATGCCTATGATGACAATAAATTTGTTAAAATTTCCGTCATTATGTTTGCAGTAAGTATAATTATATCTTGATACAATAATTATAACAAAAAGATAAACATTTAATTTAAATAATATTAGATTATATTAAAATTATATTAAAATAAGTTAAATAATATTAGATTATATTAAAATTACATTAAAATAAGTTACATATATATTTGATTTTTCGAATTTTCATTAATAGTTTATAATATAATATTTGAAAAAATTTTTTAATTCATATATTTCTTTATTAATAATTTAATATTTCTTATTATTTGTATATTACTTGATTTGTATATTACTGAAATAACTTTTTTTTATAGATATTTCGAAATGATAAAATTTGTATGTGAGCTATGTCCTGAGAAAGTTTGCGGTCTCTCTGTTAAATTGCTGCAACAACTTTTAGCGTCAGTGGAATTAGGTTTATATTCATTCGGCAATGAAGTAGCTGGTCTTTGCTGTGATACAATCCAAGTCTTAACCAAACATATTAAGAAAGAAGTTACGCAAGGACAGCCACGCAAAGATATAATGGCACCTTTTTTGAACGTAAGTTCCTACAAATGACTGAGGCATGCAATGTGCCTTTTAAGATATTCTAAAATATTGAATTTTTTTTTCAGTTATTAATAAGTCTTATTCTGTCACATCAAATGGATTCAGATCTGATCACACAAGCCAGTTTACCTCTTTATAATCTCATATGTTGCTATCAAGAACAATATCAGCAACTTATACAGAATATTGTATCTACTCAAACGGATTTACAAGTGGCGCAAAGATTAGCGAATGCTTTCACTGCATTAACTGCAAATGTGGATGTAAATATAGATTTAAATGACCGTCCTCAAAGACTGAGGTTTAAAGAAAATTTCGAGAAATTTGTCGTGAACGTACAAGGATTCTTAATGGTTAAGTAAAATTAATATGTAAATAAACAAAAATAAAAGGTTTATTTAAACAATATACGCGTGGACTTAGATCTTGTTGGAAAATTAGATTTTCATTATGTTGTATAGTTTTACGTTTAGATTTTTTTAAAGTAATGAAATGTATCTGTAAAAGAATTAAATTAATTCAGTTTTCATTTTAATCGGTGTAAATAAACGCGATTAATCATAAAATATATGATGAGAGCTTTTAACACATGGATATTATTTTCAAAAGAACTTATTAAGCATATAAGCTTTTTATTGACCGATTTATTACACGTTACCACTTACAGTGAGCCTAGCGAAATATTCGAGTAACCATAATATAATATTTATAATAAATACTAGTTACAGCGTCGATGCACGTTTCCGATAGCAAACGGTCAAATGAAAACGCTTCGTAACGGATGTCCAGTTACCTTACAACAAACAAATACATGAACTTATATAACTTGGTACAGGTCGCATCGCCGTTAGCCTTTCCGTCATTGTGTCACTCGCGATGATCGACAATGTTTCACAAAGGAATGCTTATTAAAGTATAACATTAAATTTATTTATATATTTATATAATTTATACTTTGTATTATGTATATATATAAGCGAACGTGTCTTCTCGCGCTCTCACATACTTTCTCTCTTTCACACGTTTCCACTCGGATTCTCTTTCTCTCTATCGCTTTCTCTTCCTCTCTTTCCCTGTCTTTCAGCATCTCATACACGCTCTCATTCTTACCGTGTCCGTTCTTTGTTCTCCTATATTTCATCTACTAATAATAACAATGATTATTAATCTCTCCAACGACTTAAATGCGATGTAAATTCCTCTCATAATATGCATTTCTTTTTTCTCCCTTTTCTTCCTTCCCTTTCTTATATCTCTTTCTCGTCGTATATACCACATCTTGTCTTGCGGCATAGTCGATAGAGAGCCTAAAGTTCAACTTATATATTTATGCATTTATTTTTCGATATATCATATGGTGTGTCGTTAACAAAATAAAACTATAAGATACTACAACAGTCAGCAAGCGAAAATGGATAATCGGTGACGGGGCATTTACACTCGTGTGAAGCCGCGATCGAAGAAAGATAAAAGAAAGGATATAATCGGCCTCAGGATCGAACGCACAAAGCGTTTTTGCGACTAGAATCAAGCGAGTTCAGAATCGTCTTCCGTCCAATTCTGATATCGACATCCACATCGGAGAACACTCCCCCAAAGAATCTTATCCCTCGAGAAACGTCAAGGTACACGAAATCGATAGATCACTTCGATGGGCAACATTAAAAAAAAATGTTCGCATTTGCGAAAGGAGCTTGGATAAGGTTCTCTGAAAGAACAGTAACTAAGGAGTACAATACGACGCCGGTAACACTTGAGCGATAAGAAGAATATTACGTGGAACTTATACCGAATTGTAGACGCGCTCCCAAGCACTCACAGAATGTAAAGAAGCAATATAAATCCTAATATATATAATTATAAAAATGTGTGTACATGCATACCTTCGACTGTACAATGGGTGTTTACTCAGTAAGCAAAATGTTTGCGGCATGTTAACAGCTTGCCAGCAGATTCTGCGGCAGATATCAATTGCATCCATAAGTTATTAAGTTCGTGATCTGCCCAGTAGAGCTTTTGTTATCTGATAGCAGATTTTTAGCAGAAAAAGTAAAATTTCATAGCGATTAAAATGGAATATGTTAAAATTGATTAAATGATTAAATGATTATGAAAAAGCAGATTCTATTTTATTTTTACGGTTAATCTGTTATCAGATTCCATTATTGAGCGCGAGTGTAGCATGGCAAACAACGCACTAGTCTATCCAGAGGTCTCGAGTTCGATCTTGGTAGGAAAATATTTATGCTCCTTTCGGAATCGTATCTCCTTTCGGAAAAGGCTGTCAACCTTTAGAGAATATTCTTGCTTACAGAAACACCTTTCGAAAAATCCGTTCGAAATCAATATTAAAACTCCTATATGCTTAGAGCAATTGAATAATTAGCGTGCGCATCAAGCACATGAGGGAGGAGTAACACAAGTCAGAGGCCTAACGTAAGAAGAAGATTCCATTATTGCTGATATTCTGTTAACAAAATTGATAACGGATACTTTGCAAAGTCTGTTCAGTAAGCAAAATTCGCGCACGTGCTCTTAGCATAGAGACACTACCGTGTCTTCTGATGTTTGTCGGCAGATTCGAGCGAAGTACTGTGGCAGATTGGCATCAATTGTATTCATATGAAACTCATGATCTGCCAACAGTCTACCGACATAATCTAATAGCACATACAGCCAGCAAAAATGAAACAAAATCTGTTATATATTTTATAACAATTCGAATATATATCGAATATATATATTTATTAATATAAATATATATTAAATGATTACAAAATTCTGCTACTTCTGCAGTTAATCTTCCGTCATATTCTATTAGCAAATTTCGTTATATTTCTGCTGGCATTTTGTCAAGAGAATTGGTAGCAGACACTTTACAAAATTTTTTTTCAGACATTTGACTGGACAATAGGAAATGTATTCGATGGCACAGGATGGAAACAGATTAGGTTTTTGCTGTGCGTGAAATGTCTCAGTACTACATCGATCATCATGAAATACTATTATATATGTAATACTTATCAAGAGAATGAGTCCTTCTTTGACTACATTTCGGACACCATAGTCGCGTGAGTTAATATCAAAGATGTTAAGAGGTCTCCATGTAAGCTGCATGATAGACACATGTATTTATAATGTCGCATCTTTTATCCGAAATCTGTTACACGTAAGAGAAGTTAATCAAAGCCTCAGAACGGTGCAATCGTGATCTTACGAGAAAATTATCAATTCGTATTATTGAACTTTAAAGGAATTTTCATTCATCTCTAAGTTCTCTAAAAAAGAAAGAAACCGAAGAATCAGATCATTCTGTTTTTGAAAAAAATTAGATCGAATGATTGAATCCTTTCTGTATCAAGTTTAATTATAAATTCACTTTTTTAAAAATAAGTTTTATCGTCGTTGTATAATTTTATTCATTATGTTCAAACTACAAGTGAATTAACATTTGTTAATCCAAAATTGAATATTTTCTCGTTAGATGAAATTCGCCAACGCGCATTCGTCGTAAGTACGTGGAGTGCTCCGAGGAGTACTTGCCACATTATATGGTGAACATGTTTGAGGAGCACTGCTTAAATTCTAAGTAGACATGAAAACACGATCAGAATGTGCTGTCTATCCACAGATTAACGTAATTTTATCTATTTCGCATGCTGCAAGATACGAAGTGCGAAAATTCCAGCTTTGTCCTAGCTTTATATCAATTGTGGATCTCGGTCGATTACAAATGGAAAATTTCTTGTGACATTTGGATTTCTCATGACAGTGCCGTTTGCTTGCCGACTACGCGCATTTATTCGTATTTCGAAGAAGTTTTTTCAGTGATATTATTTTTCTGCTTATTGGAACATTAATTTTCTTTATGTAGAACTCTCGTAATGACAATTTATAACTTCGTATGATTCGTATAAACAATTTAAGATTTCGTATAATTTTCATCTCAAAATAAAAATAGGAAAAATATTTTTAGAACATATTTTTAAATGTATGCAATGTATGTATAATGATTAAAGAAAAAAAATTACATTCTCATAATTCCGTATTAAAATTACAAGAAAGTTTCATAAATTATCGTTGCAAGATTTCTACATTATTTTTAGATAAAGATTATTAGAAAACAGAGAGTTACAAATGCTTGTAACTCTCTGTTCTTAACAACTTTTGCTCTTCGCTTTTAAACTCTTTAACCCATTTGTATAATCAAAATAGTAGTTGCCAAATACTAAAATATGTACAGAAAATTTGCAAATATTTTAAGATAGAAGAGGATATAAAAATTATTTTATATCGAGGATAAATGATTCAGTGCGAATAAATGTTTGGAATTACATTAAAAGGAAATATTCTACGAGTTTTATGTTTCAAGAAGTAACGATTTTTTCCTTCCCTCTCATTTCGTTGCTTCTTAGTTTTTACATCTTAAATAATATTTGAATCTTTTTTTCATTCTAATACAAAATTAGCGTCGTTGCTTTGGAGTAATGCTCTTATTTTACAATATGCGCGCGTTGCAAGTAAAATTATTTGAATCTTTAATTAAGAAGATAAAATCTTCATCGAGCGACGGCCGATCGATTACGTGTACAACAATATATCTTCCATACATAAATCGGATAGCCAGTATTGGTGTATATATCTAATTTGCTTGATCGAGTAAAAGAAAACGATTATTGAATAAATTGGAAATGTAATCTTTATAGAAAATCGTCTTTATTCTTAATGATCGTTACGACGCTAAAATGTTAAAATACTAAAACAGATAGAATGATAAAATGTTAAAATAGATAGAGAACTATCTTAAATGAATCTTATCAATTTGCTTGAATTAGTTTACAAAATGTTGCTTTTTTTTTCTTCATAATTTTTCGCTTATTAAGGGATCGTTAAGCGTATGAAATTATTAATATTTTCTTATCTCTTGTTTATTTCGTTTTCTTTCTTTCTTTCCCTCTTTCTCACTTTCTCTCGCATACTTTCTCTTCACATCTATAACGTATATTCCTTATCTCGATTTTCAGTGATCGTCTTAGGAATATGTTTATTAGGCATAAATGCATTTTCTATCTTCCTCACACGTCACGTACGTAAGAGGTATTCGCGTAGTTACACGTTGATATACGCGTTACAGAAATAAAAATTCAACGAAAATATTCGCGCGCGATCTCGTCTCGTCGACGTGGAGAGCATTTCGAATACGAATTCGAAATGTACGGAGAGACTTAAAAACATTACTTAGAAACGAACTTTTTTTTCCAGTGTAACTGAATTTTATACGTGCATTTGTAACTTCTTCGAAAGACGAGCACTATCTTCCTTCTCTTTTTTCCTTTCTTCCTTTCTGACTGCCCTATAACGTGCTAAAGGGACGCTGTGTAAAGTAAAACGTCGATATTAATATGCTGCCGATTGTGGTATCAAGGGACAGCTTCGCCTCCGCTCGGTCAATCAAAGACTAGCGGGAATCGAAAGTTGCAGAAGTCTTGGGATTCTAAGGCCGAGTGTGACCAACACAGCATTTTCTCCGACATGTTTGCTATTGCACTCGTTACCCCGGCCATAGTGTCGACCACTCACTTGGTCTGATTGTTCTGCTGCTCCAGTTGTGGTGTCATGCCTATCGGCGCGCCATTGCTTAAATTCGGGGCAGCCGGACCTTTGCGGGCAAGTTTCGACCTATGATAGTATTAAGCATTCTATCTATTGTTTCTATAATTTTCATGTATAAGATAATAATTGTGTATAATTAATTGAAGTCTTCACGATTTATTATTAAGATAAACAGAATGAAATAAATTTATACTATTATACATGCCTAATTTGACCAGCTAGAAGAGGATTAATCGCATACAACCAGTCGTAGACTTCCTTATCACCTAAAGTCTGAAGCAAATATCCTCTGTGCTTGGTGACGACACTGCATAGATAGACAGTATTTTAGTATATGTTACACAATCGCATTTATATTTACTTCCTTATTCGCGAACAATTTACCTGAAAGTATTCGGTACTTTCACCATGGCCAGCTGATCTTCGGAGTATTCGACTTGAGCCGTAGCCAAATTAATTAATGCTCTTTCGACGGGATCTTTCTCCTCTCGGAAAATGAGAACGTATGGTCGGCGAACAGCCTGATATGACAAAGAAGAAACACGCGGATATTGATATCTCTTTAGATCAATAATTTTAGATTAAGAATTAAGGATTAAGGATTAATATTATTATATAATATGATTTGAAAATAATTTAATTATATTTAAGCTTTCTCTTCTTTTAAATTAGATAACATAAATTTAATAAAGGACGTACCACCCAGCGTTTCTTCCAGCCATTGGTTTTGTGTTCGAGAACGTTCAGGTAGCCTTTCCGCGCGATGACCGGACTTATGCGTATTTCCTCCACCTCTGGTACATACAATACCAGGTTCTCCTTCGATGGCGAGGATGATCCAAGCGGCGGCGGTGCGACAGTACAAGTCTGATTAGCCGACTCGCTCGCCAATATACTCTCCTGAAGTTCTTGCAGTCTAGCCCTTTCCGGTGAACTCAACCTAAGGAGGCACGACTTAGACTTGCTCCATACTATTATATCAGCAGCCTGCAAGTAACACTCCAACATAACCCCGACCATGAGCCAATCATGCTGGCGGTTGTCTCGAGATGTCTCAGCACTTAAGTCTCGAATGCCACACTTTGAAACGAATGCAGAAGCAGATGTTTTGAAAGCTATATCGATTCGAGAAAGCATAATATTTGAGAAAGCGGTAATATATGGTGAGCTAAACTGAAAAGAATGCATGAATCGATCGCCGCTTTACACGACAATAAGTAAAAAATTAGGTCAAACGCCGTTTTTCAAATCGTTCGAAGCATTCGTGTCTTCATTTCATTTCATATGTATTGGAATGTAGCAAAATTATACAGCATATAAATTAAGAATATTCAATAATGAATTAATTGAGATTTCTTGAATATTGAATTGTTTTTTTTTATGGATGAATGTAATAATATGGCGCAGCAAAGCATGGACAACCGCTACTAGCAAGAGCACTCAGGGGCATGCAGAGAGGGTTACCTGCTCCAAAAAATCGCTAGCTTTCGCATATACTGACTCTTGAGATGAAGACGATATGACCGAAGACATCATAGACGCGGATAAATCGGTTATAGTGTCTTCCCCGGGCGAAACATCGGACAGTAATATTGGTTCCTTGCTCGGGATTCTTCCTTGGATAAGTTTAATGTACTTAGTTGTTAATTCACGATCTCTTTCGGTCATTTCCCAAGGTTCATAAACGTCTTTACTTGTCGAACGTTTCAGCTTTATTGGGCTAGCATGTGGCTCGTTTGTGGCTTTTGCCACCATATTACACACGTCCTGCATCAGATTAAAATTATTATATATAATTCTCTATTATATTTCAGTATTTAATAATATAAAATGCGGTTACCTTTTCACTCTTCGTAAAATCGTGCAGAGGCTTATTGCAGAATGGTATTTTATCAATGCCGAGTTTCTCCCGCAACAACAATGTATGTCGTACTCTCTCCACTTCCTCCAGCCTCGTCAATTTCTCAAGCTCCCACTGATGATCGAATATGAGACTGTCTCCGCGTGGCCTCCATCCATGAAGGTTCTCTTCGCCCCGGACATATGTGGAACTCGTGTCCAAAACGCGACGTTGACGTCTTTGAACTCCTATAAATATATAGGGAGGAAAAATGGAAGGGTAACAAGAAACAGGAAAAAACCAAAAGTATAAATAAAATAAATATAAAACCATTATTGTTCATTAAATATTAAAGAAATTTGTTATACTGAGCAATAGTGCAGTAAAATAGTATTATGTTTTTTTATAGTAAGATTAATATTTTAAAGTCAGAGTAATCAACATCATAATGTACTTTAAAATAATTATTTAGTCATTGCTTTCTTTTTTCAAATTAAGAATGATATTTTGGTGTTGTAGATAGTTTTGGTTTCAACACTTGAAGAGTCACTAAAAAGATATATTAGAAGTATATTTAAGATATATCTTTTAAGTACATATAGATAAAGTACATATAGATAAAAGATATGTCACAGATGGAATAATATAATTTGAAAAGTGAGACGTTATTCCATCTGAATGTGATGTAAAGTAGAACACGGGACTACGCTATGGTTAGACATAACAAACCTGGGCTACCTGCTTCCGAAGAACGACGTAACACCAGTTCGTAGACACCGCTGAGTCGATTCGCTTCCTGGTTGCGATAGCTGCCACTAAATAGATGCTTGAGTGAACGTGGCCCTACTCTTGCGTCCCTCCCATAGATGATCATGCTCAAATCTTTCGTGATAATTGCAGGTCTTCCACAATTCTCCAGCTAAAATCGATACAGATGAAAAGAATAAGCTTCCTAAAATGTTCCCACAAACCATCAAAATATCTAATATGTACCTCAAGATACGCGGAAATGGTCATGAAGATTTGTTCTCCATAGGATGTGACTCGATTGAGCAGAGCTGAGTTGTGCAGAGAGCTGTCCCAGGCTGCTTCAAATCTGAACATGATTCGATCATCGCCAGGAATTTCGAGATACTCGCCCGGGAACAGACCCAGTGAAAGCACAGACGAATCATTATCTTCTTCCTCGGGTTCCGGGGTGTTTCGTATGCGGCCAACCACAAGTTCGCGCACGTCTTTCCACCTCAATTCAGAAGCTGGCTCGTGCACAATGGTGATTCGTATACGTCGCTGTATGCCTTGATGGAGCAGGAACAGTCCACGACATGGTAGATCATCGCTATGGTCCACCACTGACGGTACGTATTCGCCACTCGGTGCCAATTCGCAGATCTCGAACCACACCAATACATCGTATTTAGCATGTACATGCGATGTGCTGGGAGACGGCAGAACACTCCCGAATTTCGGCGAACGAACTGGCTGGCTGATCGGTATGGATGGCGGCAACATTCTCTTCGGTGGCTGTCGTACGCTGCTATGTGAATACGAATGTGATTATGAAATTTTCTTAAACAAAATCTAAAAGAATTAGCGTTTATGATTAATACTCACTATTCCAGTTTCGCATCTTTGTGTAACGGATGTTGCTGATAATGGCCAAACACTTCAAAGACAATAGGTTGAGTCTTCAGATATTCCAAGAAGGATTTGGTAACCGTGACTGTAATCTATATTAATCGAGAGACATTAATTAGCAGGCTTTAACTGTGACAAAATTTTAGACCTAAGATTTTAGATTTTCTCTATATTCGACTTACGTTCTGTACGTGATAAAATCCAGGTGGATTACCCTTGCCTGTATTCTTTACCGGTTCTGTCGAGAAAGCTTCATCGTGTCGATGTAAGAAGCTGTAAAAGTAATTATTTTGCGGGTCATATGTTACATGTTAAAAAAAGCCAAAACAGACAGACACTTACTTGAACTGACAGAAAATATCAGCGTACTCCGTGGAAATACCCATAGCTTGTAGGACCGTTACCCTGAAAGTGAATTCTGCACCGGGTTGTAAGTGATCCGGTAATTCTTCCTCCTTCATATCGCTCGAGACTGAGCTATCACCTCTGCCACTATCGGCATCTCCTATATCGTCCTCGTCTTTCATGTCCTTCTGATTAATTTCGTTATGACCTTCGACCACGCGCTCCTCGTGCAGCATAATCTGTCGATTCTTCTCTAGAGTCTGAGCTAGGAGCGAGTTACGTTTATTATGCTTATGCCCACCAAATAAGTCATCCTCGAAGGAGATTCGGGCTGATTGTCTGACGCCACTTGAATATTCACTGTTTTCCTCTTCTAGAAGAAGGGTTCGTTATGTACATCTTATGTACGCAAGAGACGTGAAATGTAGATACGCTACGTACCAACTACGGCTTGTACAGCGACTCGTAAGTAACCCTTAACGTCACCTTTTTCGTTTACGATAGCCACTTTGTGAATCAGTGGCACCGGGTACATGAGGTTACTCAAATATACGAAAGCTCTGAAAAATTTTATAGATTAGCATGATAATCAAAAGCAAAAAGAGAAGAAAAAACCAGAAAAATGGTGACACTTATAATAGATTCGTTCATTTACCTGCCGACCATACGGAACCACGGAAATCGATCATAAAATGGATCGCCTCCCGTGATAGATTCGATATTGAAGTCCGGAGACGTTGGCGAGAGTTCCGCCTCATTATGATACATCTCGCGCATCAGCTCCAATCTTTGCCTGGAAAACAGACAAAACTATATCATTTACTGCTATTTCCAATAACAAGACATTATGCGAATGCAATCGTAACTCGTGTGTTAAGTGTTTTACTCGTTTAAGTGTTTTAACTTATTTAAAATTTCTTCGTGTAAATTTCATCGGATATCTGGTATTCAACATTTTCGACCTTTTACCTATGTTTAGTAGAAAATTATATATATATATATATAAT
>NW_012130170.1:160466-177900 GCF_000143395.1 Atta cephalotes | reverse complement strand
TAATATATATNTNTGTGTGTGTGTGTGTGTGTGTGTGTGTGTGTGTGTGTGTGTGTGTGTGCGCGCGCGCGTGTATGTGTGTGTGTGTGTGTAATATTTTTATGGGGTTGCGAGTTTAAGCAACCTTTCTATCAAAAAGCTTTGTTTTATAATAAGGGCAAATGTTATTTATATTATTTATATAATATTTGTAAGCAAGCGCTATGTAATAATTTATAAAAAAAACATTGAAATATTTATGTGTTTATTATAAAACCTGAAACTTCCCTTTACGTGTTTAATATTCTTTTTTTCTTCGTCGCTTTCTTGATCAAATTGATTAAATGTACGTGCATGACAAAGTTGGAAAGCGAAATAGTGAGGACACGAGCTCAGCAAGAAATAACTAGAAGATGTGTCGGTGTTGAGATAGACGTGCACAGAATGCAACGAGACGCTTTTCTTTACATTTAGATAGCAATAGAGATGTTCACAGCAGCGGAAGCGGTGCTGCGTAAACGATGGCATAACTTTTGGCGAGCCGAAGGCTCGTACTCATTCCAATCCAATTTGCGTCGTTTGCGCTACAAATCTATCAAAGGAAACCATGCAGATTCAACCGATAAGTTTCGCGAGTTCAAAGTGCAAAGCCCATTTCGTATCTGGAGGGCACACAGCGTTATCATACCGAGAAAAGCCTCTCAAGACAGACAGAGCAAAAAACGACAAACGCATGGCGGTGAAAACGGACTTTTGCGCCAGCGATAAGGAGATTCTTCGAAGGCCGAGGGTGTTTAAAGCGTATTACATGGCGAAGAGGAGAGCCTCGCGCATTCGAGCACCAACCTCGAAGGCAAAAGATTTGCGAGCGAGAACTTCGGATTAGAGTAGATCGTAAGACATTGGAAAATATCCTCTTTGGCCTCCGGAGTGCTGGGGCTCGAGTCCTCGTTGTACACATGTCGCATCAGCTCCAAGCGCTGTCTACAAGTCATACATGTCATTACTTCGCGTGAGTGGACCGTGCGATCCCTTTAAGCCGAATGCGGACCGAGTCTTACTTTAGTATAAGCTGTGAATTCGCTCGATTAGCGAAGAAAGGCCCGCAACTTAAAATTCAACTCTATGATCTTAATCATCGTGCAATCTAGTGCACGCAGAAGAATTTTTGGTCGTCTCGCGACTGCATATTGTTATAAAAATGTTTTCATATTACTTTTGATGCAGGTCGATAATTTTCATGATTTTCATTAAGTGCACAAGAAGTGCATTCGTGCAACGGTAATGAAATAGAAAAGAAATCGTCGATCGCTGTATAAAAAAGGATCTTGTTTTATAATAAGAAATTAAATATAATTATAAAGAACATGCTATATGAATATATAAATTTGATGATTTAAATGCCATTGTAATTTAGCTAGAAAATTACTCCATAGAGTGTTGTTAATTTTGTCGGCAAATTGATGATCATTAATAAAAATTATTTCTTAGTGGCAAAATACATTTTATCTGTATCAGCTCGAATGTTTTGTTAATTAAACAAGTCATAAAACGTAAAAGAGCAGTAAAACAAACCTTAGCTTGTCCAAGGTCCAGTAATGCGTAGCACCATTTTTCATATCTTGAACTTCAACGGCGACAATCGTGCGTGGGAAGGGTCTTTCATCCTCCTCTTCTTCGTCCATAACAGGCAAGAGATCCGGAGGTAAGGGCGAATAAAGGGTGTCCGTGAGTAAGGTAAATTGGAATTGAACCTAGAAAAGAAAATTAATATTATAAAACCCATTATACAACGGAAATATTTCCTTAGTTTTTTAAATTTAACATATTTAACAGATACCATTTTTGTATAAATTTTCTTTGTGCAATATTAAATTCTGCAAATAACTATCATTACACTTGAAGAAGCACTTATGTGTAGATTACGCGAAGATCATACGAATAAACGTAATTCACATTAACATTAAAAGAAGTTCAAAGTTCATATTCCCGTATTCAAAAGTATAAAGAACAGAAGTGCAGAGGTAGTAAACGCAAGTGAAAGAAAGCCGTGCCAAGAATTATCCGTCGTACATTTCCGCGACTATACCTTCTTTTTTAGTTCAACGGATATAGCATTAGCCTCTTTGAGGAATATCGCGTTGCCCCAAAGATCGTCCCGTAAACTCGTGAATTGATGATATTTCCACTTGCGGAAGGCCCAAGCGGCCAGTTGAAACTCTCTCTCGGTCCAGTTGCTCTCTGCGTCAAACAATGGGTTGACTGAAATGCAAGCCATTACGAGGCAAAACAGTCAGAGAAGCCAAGCGTTTGATGAAATAACACCAATTACTTTGTTAACACTTTGACAGTCATATCATTCATATTTGGATGACGTATAAAATTTAAAAATCTTATTCATTTATAAACGGCAATTTTATTTACACGATTTCAAGAATTATCTTACTAAGTATTAAGTATTTAAAGCATTAAAGAGAAATAATATAAATTATTAAAAAGTAAACATTTTCGGTCAAAGCGAGTCTTACAAGTGCTTGGTAACATTCATATGTGAATATATAAATACAATTCTCTTTTATTTGTATTTAAACACTTCTCGGTTTATTTAAATTAATATTGTAATATAAATTATATTAAGACACAAAACAATAATAAACTATTAAAAAATATATATTATTATTTATTAGTTACTATTATTTATTAAGTTCAGCTTGTAATCTTAATGAAAGCAGCTTAGCAATCAAAGTGTCAAGTATATTTTGAATGTGCTATGTCTCATCGACAACATAAGGCTTTATAGCATGCAATAAACTTTCAATGGTGTGAAAGACATTTGTAAGTCTGAAGAGTTACGTGAAAGGTACAGTAAGACGATGCCCAGTCGATCAGGTATAGCTATACTAAAGTATATTAAGACTCGAAAGCGACACATTTTTCCACACTCACCGAAAATATCTTCCTCGATGTTGTTGAAGTCTTCTGGTGTATAACTGCTGTACATAGACATGGTCATACTTTGTTCTTCCACCTGCCTCTGTAGAGCATCTATCCGTGCTTCGTAGCTCTATTCACAGAAAAAAATCAATTAAACGACATTATTAAAAAGACATGATGTATTCATATTATATATACCTTTCGCTGCTCTTCAAACAATTGATCAGCTTCCTCCTTCTCTTTACGGAACTGTTCCTCCAGTACAAGTAATCTTTTTTCCATTTCAGCCTTTAAATCGATTCCCTGTTTTTCTAATAGCTCGACCTGTGCGAAATTCCAGTCTGCTAATGGTTCGTTATTGCCAGGAGTTTCCGCCGGGGAGCCATTCGCTATCCGTTCACGTACTGCATAATTGAACACAGAGATACAATATTTTATTCATACATTCCACTAAATGTTTATAATTCATTAACAAATAAATCCAAGTATTGCATACCTTGGTCTGGGTGATTAAATCGGAAAACATGGCTTTTTCCCAAGATGACACGTGAGCCAGTCGTTAGGATAAGTGACTCAGTTACTTCGCGACCGTTGACATAAATCAAGGCTCCGTTCTTCGGTATCAGAGTTATAATGCCCTCATGGTTCTCAAAAACGCAATGCTCCTTAAGTATGTGTGGGCCACATAGCTGGATATCCTGAGGTACGTGCGCCTCGGCACTACCAATACGTGTGAATCCATCCTTGATGTAATAGATCAAACATTCTGACATGAGAGGGTCCTCGTTCAGATTTACCAAGTGCGGTGTTTTTTTAGGGGAGAAGACGCCCACTGTGACTCCGTCCTCTTTCACAGCGACTCCCATTTCGGCGAAAACTGCCTCACGTTGCAAGCGAATTGATTCGGTTCGCTTTAACTTCTCTTCCCATGTTTCGTTCAGTTCTAAAACAAAAGTAAAGAATCAAATAAAAAGAATACCTACTATAAGAATATTTGTTGTTTTTCGCATTACATATTTATAATTGATTATTAATGAGATAAGAATAAAAAAGACTATCAGAATAATCGCAGTTTACAGATACGTACCTGCGATTAATTTTTCAGACGCTTGCAATTGTTCAACCGCCTCTTCGGCAATGGTGGATGTAGTATGAGAAGAAATTCTTGGTCGAGTTTCCTTAGTGTCTTCTTCATTTCGCTTGTTCGTTCTAATAATTTCATCCCCTGCAAAATGAAGACCGTTAGGAGTCGAGAAAACGGCGGTTGTAATATTAAAAATAGCAAGCGTCAGAGTCGGTATCGTGAGTCGTAAACATCAAAAGCCATAATTAAAGCAGTGGCTGATGAAGAGAAGTATTTCTGAAGCTGTAAAGTTTGTATTGTTGCTACATATTGTTGCTTCATTCTAAAAATGTAAAAACATAACTAGTGAACTGATACTTTTTTACAGAGCACCGGCATGCTCTAATAAATATAAGCATGATCTAATCGCCATTTGATATCTATTATATTTTTCGAATAAATTCAATTAATTTGGCATCCTCATTGTGTCAAATTTTCTCTTTCATAAATGTAATATTTTATTTTTAAAATACATTTTTTGCTTTTATAAATAGAAGCATAATCAATTATATTAATTTAGATTTTCATTTAAATTTTAAGAATTGTCAAAAAAGTACTAATTGTGAAATATATGAGAGAGGGAAGCGCAATTAATAGACATTAACAAGACATACAGTAATGAACAAACAGTGATAAAAAAGAAAGAAAAATAAAGAAATTCGCGAAGCAAACATATAAAAATTAAGAAGATCGATGTATCAATAACAAATATTATGCGCTTAGCGATGAAATAAGAACGCATAAATAAAATATAACAACAAAATATTTACAAAAGAGGCGCAAGAGATGCCCGTCCTGGTTGTACTTTTTGCTTGCAATGGAGCATTTTTACTTACTAGGTTCTTTCTTTTCGTATGTAACTTTGCCATCTGGCCCTACGTCGAGCGCAAGGAAAACAAAGAGAAGAATACTATGTGAATGGATTGCCTGTCGCGCGCTGTGCAATTGCAATTAGTTTATAGCAGCTAAGAATTCACGTTTGCAACACGTGCAATCAGCATTGTGATTCTCTGAATAATTTCTGTTATAATCTATGCAATTATTATTATTATACTAGTCAACTAATAGATAAAGTAAGTTATATTTATGAATAGTACTTCAATATTCTGCATATTTCGCGAATTTAAATAGACGATTATAATTTAAGATTTATATTTGATCATTATTCAATTTAGCATATCTATATATAGTCTGTCCTTGTCTGTATATGCTTTTTATAATAAAAAGTCCTCTAATTCAATTTAATGTTATGATTTCTAATAATTTTCTAAAAATGCTTTTAATTTACCTTCTTGTACGTCGATGCCTTCCTGCTTTAGAAGTTCGCGTAATTTCTGTATCTCTTCTTTGAGTTCTCTGATAAGTCTGGCATTCGCGTCTTCGTTGACCACAGCTTTGCAGACAATTTGTTTCGCTCTGTCCGCGTATCTGTAAACAAAAACGTAAGTCTGTTAGATCTAATCATTAATTAAACGTTTAATTAAGTCATTTAAATTTCAAGAATTAGTTCGAAAAATATGTAGTAAATAATAAATTTTACCGTAAGGTTGAAAGCGTCTCATCGTAATTGATGTCGGCAGGACTAACTGCTGCAATCATAGCAGTTTTTGAATTTCCGCCCAAGTTCTCCCGCAATAACCATGTTAAAACGGAGTCTCTATATGGTATAAAATCGGCTTTCTTCTTCTTTTTTGTTGCCTATAGAGAAACACAAATTTGTCGATAATCATTATGCTTTTCATTTGGTAAATCTATCACAAATCTACAATCTATAAATCGAAACAAGTGTCTTTCTATCTTTGCTACTCTCTGAATGTCACGAAAAATAGCATGATGTTTGTGCCGACTAAATGGAAAGCACTCAATATATTACACAAAATATATTACATCCAAAATATTACAATTAAATATATTATTTTAACGTGTAATACTTATTATAATTAAATATTCTTTGAATTATAGTATTAGTTTTACTGAACTTACCGCCTAACAATCCAAAATAGCAAACAAGTAAAATAATGACAAAAATATAATATCTAATGTAAGATAAATTCAATGTTTAATGTAACACACAGATTTGAGCAAAGTATGATACTTACAATTTCGGCCAGAGCACTGATAACTTTCCCGAGAGTCGTCAAACTCTTATTAATATTAGCTCCTTCTTTCAATCGTGTCCCTTTCGCACCCGTTGAATCAGCTCTCTCGGATCCGGCTAAATCGACCAGCGATATTTTGCTAACTTTTTCCGTCATCAAACCAGTGGTACTATCCTGTTGTTGTTGTGTAAAGAATATCGTGAAAACTGCGTGTGATCTGCTAGATGTTTCATTCATATTGGTTGCTGCGACAGTTCTAGAATATATTTCAACACATTGTGCACGTATTAGTGCTATAAAAATAATTTTTATAAAATTTCAGTTACTGAACATGAAACCAACCTGGCCTTGTTACCTTCGTCTATGAGATCGTGAATGTCTTCGTATGATAATACAGCTAACTTAGAAAGATCTTCGACGTAAGGTCCATAAAGAGGGTGTTCTCTTACTCGAAGATTTCCCCTATTTTTCGGATTTAACAAATCGCGTACCCTCTCGCAATAGATTTCCATATAACTCACTTCTACCGAGTACTTCAATCGCTCATTAGATGTGTAACTGATTTTTCTAAACAGATCTTTGCAAATCTGTGGTATTATTCCTTCCTGCCCTTCTTCTTGCTTACCCATCATGGTGTAAGATTTACCGGCGCCAGTTTGACCGTATGCAAAAATGCAAACGTTATAGCCTGCATCGCAAAAAAAATAAAGAGAATTATATCTTATTTATTAGTAAAACCAAATTAACCAAATTTCGCTTTGAAAGACAATGATCTTTATAAGTTTATCTAAGAACTAAAATTATTAATAACATATGATTAATAAAATGTTAATAACATGTGATTATTTACAATCGTTTTTCATAAAAAAATTATTAAGTCATTTACATCCTTTAAAATACAATATTGTCTTAATTATTTCTTTAAACGATTTTTTAAACAAATAGTTAGAAAAAATGTCTTTTATTGTTAATTAATATTTACCTTCAAAAGCATGTTCCAACATTTCTTCACCGATATCCTTATAAACCATGAGCTGAGATGAGTAATTCTCATCATTTGGCTGTAATAATTTAAAAAATTTTAAAATTAAATTTTACTCCAATTAAACATAAGGGTATCACGTCAATAACTATTATATTGAAAAAGTACTTACGTCCATAGAAAAGTAGGAATAGTCATAATTGAAGCTCTTGATCGCTTCTTTGCTTCCTGGTGTAGCTTTCGGATTCACTATGGCTGCAAAAGAAAAAGTAACGAATAAATATGTACACGAACGATAAACTGATAATGAAATAAATAAACTGATTATTTCATAAATTGTTCGATTTAAGCTGCATGTTAGAAGTAGTACTTACAAGTAGTACTCCCCGTCATTTCTATGATACATTGTGCCTGACGACTGACCTCGCGATAGTTGAAGGGCCGTACCCTCACCGCCACCTTAACCGACGACATTTTTCCTATTTTTTCTTCTCTTTTTAATTTAACGTCGGATCAAGTCGGCGGCGGTGCTGGCGATAATTTCCTCTCTCACTCGTCTCTCTATAACAAAATAACGTCTCGGTAATTGTCGAATTAATTAATTTTACGTTTAATATCGTTTATTGCAAGTATGCGGCAAAAAACCTGCTACGAAATTACTCTATAGTCTTCATATCTAAGAATATATCTCAGTTATTAATATATTATTCCGATACTTTTCCATGGAGATGAATAAGAAAGAATAAAAAAAAAAACGTAGCGCGCAGTTTACACAATATATTCGCGCGCGGAATATTTTTCACGTCTTTAATTGTTGACTTAAACCACTAAAATCAAATAGATCACTTTACAACAGACTTATTCTTAAGAATCGTAAGATTGTGTCTTTTTGTTAAATTAAAAATGAATGTATTTTTTCATGCGCGAAATATTTTTCGTGTAGTTAATCGTTGACTTAAACTATTAAAATTAGATAAATCACTTTACCACTTGTTCTTACAAAGACATAAATCTTACATGTCATGTAAGATTTATGTCTTTTCATTAAATTTAAATGTAGATTTTTTTTGTATAAATATAATATTTTACAAGCAGGAATTGTTAATTATTGACCTAAACTACTAAAACTAGATAGTTCACTTACAACAGATTTTGACTTATTCTTAAAGATCACATAAGATTCACGTGTCTTTTTATTAAATTCAAAATATATTTATTCAAAGTATATTAATTCAAAGTATATTTTTTTGTGTGTGAAATATCTTTATCAGATACGGAAATCGTTAATTGCTGATATAATCCACTGAAACTAGATAGATTACATCAGACTTGTTACATCAGATTTATTATATCAAACTTGTTTTTAAGGAAGGAAACTTGTTTTATGTAAGGTTTATATGTAATATGTGTTTTTTATTACATTTAAAATGCCATAGTATATTTTTTTCTTGAGTATAAAATTTTTCATACAGGGATCGTTAATCATTGATCTAAACTACTGAAATCAGACGGATCATTTTGTATCAGACTTATTATGTAAATATTATGTAAAATTCAAATGTGTTTTTATTACATGTTTGTATTAGGTATTTATTTATAGATAATTAAAATATAATTAAAATATTTATATACATTATTTATTTTTTTATCGTATGCGAAATATATTTTTTACATAGGGATCATTAATCGTTGACCTAAACCACTGAAACTAAATATGTATCACTTTACATTTTTAATGATCATATAAGATTGATCCGTACTTTTGTTAAATTTAAATTTAAATTGAGTTTTACATGATTTAAATTTATGCAAATATGTTGTCTAGTTATGTCTCATTAGACATAAAAGATTTCAACGTTTGAATTCACGTAATTATTGGCCGATCAAATGATAACAACACTTTATAGATATATATTTACAAGCATCGTAGGAAACTTGTGCGGGCCATTGATCCATCCAGAAATATATGTGAATTATCGGATACAGGAGAATTATTTTAATTAATTAGTACTGTGACTGATCTATATTTGTAGAAAACTGAAGACGTGTCATATTAATGCGAGAGATGAAATATTTATTTTAATTAATCGGCGAGCGTTTGCAGGAAAGAATGAACGAAAAAGAAAAATAATCTAAACAAATCAATTTTCCAAATATTCGATTAGTAGCCGATCAAATCTCATGATATCAAATTATGTCAGAAAAAAAACTTAATGAAGAATCAAACTCGTCTAATTTTCTATAAATATTCACAAATCAATATCGTTAATACAAATGATGGATGTCATATATTATGAAGGTATATTGACGTCATTATATGTCGATGCGAGGAGTATGTGAGATAATGCATTCATGCATTGCTCAGAAAATTGTGCGTGTAGGTCGATAATTAAAAAAAATACGACATATTAATATATTATATACAAATACGTCAGTATTAATGCATATGTACCTATTATTAAATACGTACAAGTGTAAGTTAATATTGTCAAAGTGCAAAAAAATATTCCCTTTTTCGATGTATTATTTAAATTTGTCTATTTAAGATTGTTTCATTTTTGGATTTATTAAATTTATTCATTTTAAATTTTATTTTTCGTGTGATATTTAAAAGAGTATATTAATTGTCTGCAAGTTGATGGATGACAACCAGTTGTCAATACTCTCATTGAAATTTCAAAAGGATTGAACTTGAAGGAATAGAAATTGCGTAACTTACGTGTGTAAATTAGTTATCAGGAGTTGTGACGTCTTACGTGAAAATTCGCATGAATGCATAATCGAATCCGACGGATACTAACAAGACGAGAGAAGCTTTTCAATATACGATACTAATGGTACGATACTGCGGTAACGATTCAGGGAGGGACTATCTAATTAAATTTACTCTTACTTATATTTCTTCTAACAAAAAAGAGAATTATATTTGCTTCTCGATAAGCTATTCATTACTATTTAAGAAATTTCGACTTAAATTAAGATCTGATTATTTATAAATTATGAGAAGATTATTATAAATGAATAATGCTTAACGAGATAATGGAAGAACAGGATAATTAGAAGAGAAAAGGATAGTAGGAAACGAAATAACAGAAGAATAAGGAAGGATAATAAGATAAGGGGAAGAAAATTTCTCCTTGAAATAAATCGGTTACTCGCTACTGGCAGAAAACAAAAATGTAATATGTATTACGTATGGATAATTTATTAAATATATAACGCATTTTTCTCACATTAAACACTAGTGTGAATTTTACAAATGTCAACACATTGACATGATAGATCATTGGTGACTAAGACTATCAAAATTTTTAAATGTTTATTAAAAATAAATATCTAATAGAATTTTAAATGGCTACACAACAAAGTAAAAAGTGTGCTATACAATAATAATTTTTATTTTCATAAATTATTTATCATATTGCGCAATATTTTATCATTATATATATGTTTATAAAAATTGTATTGTGAAATGTATATGATAACAGATGTACAAAATTTACTGGGCAGTATATTAAGAATATTAAAATAAGAATCGAAGGAGTTTCGAACTCTAGCATCTGGCAGAGCCTGTCATTTCTCGAGGGTGTTAAAAAACACGCGGAGGCTCATCTAAAAGACTGCGATGTAACAGCTTTGAGGAAATCGAAGGGATGATCAACGATCAGATTTCCGGAAGAAACGTCCCTTCTGTGACAAGGCCGTTCCTGTAATCGACGTGCAAAACATCCATCACGGCAGCAGCATGATCGATACGACAGCGTATCCGAGTGTAGTTCGCCGGAGGAAGGGGTGTGAGGTGGGGAACGGTGGGCACGGTGTATATGTGGATTTTTACGATCGATCGTCTTCACGCTCAGAGGATACGACATCGTATGGACGTCGGACTTACCTCTTCTCGGCAGAAAGAGAACGCCAAAGGGAAGCAATCAAGCGGGAGTGCCAAGATCGAGGATATCTTGATCACGATTCAAGATCCTTTCCCTTTCGCGTGAAGAAAAAAAAATAATGTACGAACAAGGCAAGAAGAAGAGATTCGCAGACAACACTCGCGACGATTCCTCGCGGTACAACGGCGTTCTCCACTTCACTCTACGTCACTACGTCGGCCATCCGTTGAACGATTCGCGACCCGCGAGAACCTCGGTAGCCACGTAGGCGGACATTATAACGCGTGTATACTCGCGCGCACGCATACGAGTTACGAGCCACCCTGCACTGCCTGCTGTCTGTCGTTCGCCGAGCAGACGTTCGGCTTCGCCACCCCCGTTGCAACACCACCCCGGAGTAGTAGCGAGTGCTGACGATGTTACACCGCGGGCGCCTGCGTACTATCTCGTCCGTCGTCGTCGTTATCGTCGTCGTCGGGGACGCGAAGTCGTGTGCGTCTAGAGTAGGGATGCTTAGTTAAGTTTAGTAGGGTACTGCTATCTTTCTACCCCTTCGTTATCGAACCGAACTCGGGTATCGATACTTCCTTCTAAGAAAAACGCATTCTTTCCGACAATCAAAATACCTGAAATTTTTAATGTAATCAATAAGAATAATTAATACGCATCCATTCCGTTTTTCAAATGCGATGACATTTATCTGATAATTATAAAATAAATTATAACATTGAATTGAAGAATTTTATATAATTTTTCGTATTTTAAGTTGAAATTAAATAAATGAAATTAAATAAAATACTATTTATTTTTTTTATATTATATAGCTATCTATTTAGAAATTGTAAAATGTTTAACAGTCTAATTTCTTTCTTAACCCCTTAATTCATTTTTTCCTCAAATTTTGTAAGTTATCAGTATTTTTAGACTTTCTATACATTTTGGAAAAAATAAAGTAAACGAAAAATAGTCCACGTGTGTAGACTACATCATCTCTCTTTATATTTTCATGGAATTTGCATAATCCACTACAACATTTTCACTCTCCATAAAATTTTTTATTATACATATTTAATATTCGTAAAAGAATAAAAATATCCTATACCCTATTAAATTAAAGCATCCCCACGTCGTACCCTGTCTCAGGTTACCGTGCCACATTTTAACCGTCACCAGGGGGAGGAGATGGGTGCCATGGCACGCGCGCGAGCGCCTTGTAGGCGGCTTCTGTAAGGGGTTGTAATGTTTGTTCTGCCACGCGCGCAACTGCAAGCTCATGATTTTCGCGCTGAATGACTTGAGGCACGAAATACAAGGGTCATGTAGGCGGACGCCAATATCTTTCACAAAGTGAACCGACTCCGGTTAAAAACAAAAAATAGAAGCAAGCTAATTAAAGAGTAGGTGGCACAAATTTAAGTTTGTCAATCTTGATGTAGTATTCATTGCGATGCAATTCACCGAGGTTTTATTTACCCTTTTGTTTTATAGCAAATTTAGACTTTTCGTGTTCATGTATACGTACATATGTGAAAGCAAGGAAAAGGTAGATTTAATGTCTCACAGGCGCACATTTATCTAGTTCATGCCAATGAATAGAAGATATCTCAGAGAGATATCGCGTCTCTTGCTAGCTTCCTGTATATATGTATATAATAATGAAAAGTCATTCAAACTTTCAACTGATTTTATTAGAATGATACGCTACACAAGTAAATTTTGATAATGGGATTATACGAGACATTGATGCAAATAAATTTAATAAATTTTTAGACACGATCAAGTGTCTCCATTAGATTTACATCATTAATTCTTTAATAGCGAAAGAGGAAAGACTATATTGGTATATGGGATCATGTCGAATAATAGCAGAATACTAATAAATTAACACAGAGAGAATTTATTAAACCATCAGTCGATTATCATGCAAAATGAAAAAAAAAAAAACAAAAAAAGAATAGATTTTTCATTAATAATGACATCACATTTAGTTTTCAAAATGTGGAATGTAAATCAAGCAAGTGCTACTCTGGATTATTTTTATCAGCATTTTAAAACTGCAATGATCATATCGTTAAGTGAGATAAACAGCAGAGATCGACATTTTTTTATATTTAGTTTTTATATGTGGTATAATTAATAAAGCTTTAATATACGTTAACACTCATTATTACAAAATTTTTATGTGACCCGGTTTGAATGACAGCCATCATATATAAGCTAAAAAAAGTAATGAAAAGATTAAATAAATCTGATTTATAAACAACTTTGAAATAATTAAATAAATTTAATTATAAAAGAGCCGCTTAACTTTTTAAATAATCGTACAGATAAAAATATTTTAACTAATTGCAGTCATATTTTAGTTTTCTTAATTAATACTGATGAAGCAATTTCGGTAGAGAATATACCTAATTCATAAGCTACATTGTGTGCGCGCGCGCGCGCGTGTGTGTGTGTGTGTCGAAAATTTCACAAATATCGCGACAAAGTTCATAATTTTTTATAAACTGTTTCTAATGGTCCGGAAAGTTCGAAAAACGCTAAAAAGAAAACTATTTTCGCGAAATATTGTCACATAAAATAATAATATTTCAAATGTCCTCAATATGTCCTAAAGAATACATAAAAAAAAATGTCTGTCCAACAATGCAAATTATATATAATTTCCTTATCTATTTCTGATTGAATCAATTTCAGCCGTACCTTAATTTTCTTAATTAATGTCGAAGAACCAATTTTGGCAGAGAATATAATTTATGAGCAACTTCGTGTGAACGTCGAAAGTTTCGAAAATATCGCGACAGCTTGTAATTTCCCATAAATTGTTTCAAATGATTCGGAAAGTTTATTAGAAAGATGAAACACTCTGAAATATTACTGTCACACGAGACAATAATATTTCAAACATCTTTAATATATTATGTTTATTTTTACCAATGTAGATTAACTTGTAATTTATTCCTTATCTTTTTCTAATTCTCACAACATAGAAAAAGATAAAAAATAAATGAAACCAAGATCAAAATTAATCTACATTGAAATGAGTATTAGACGCATGTTTCTGCATCACATTATTTTCTGGTTTCATATCACACACAATACAAAACAATTTTCCCGTGTTATTATGTGGAGTTGCACTGGTCTTTGCATGCAAGAGACATTGGTTATTATTATCTTCTAGCTTTTACAATGGCGTCTGCATTGTATGCCTTTAAAAGGTATTAAACATAGATATAGTGAAGCGTTCTAAATACGGGCTTTTGTAAAAAAGTCAGCGATTGATTTGATTATCGCGTACAAAATCATATAATAATCCATCCTACTATCTGAAAATTTAATCATCAAGATTTATCTCGTTAATCTCGACAATTAGAGGTTCGATCTCGGAGACTGCACAGCATGAAAATTTCGCGTGAGAATTGTTTTCAATGATTATCATTTAGAATGATTTGCATATCAAAATCTCTGGAAGATCTTAAAACGGTACATGCAATCAGCTGTTACATTCCAGGAGAAAATCTTTAAACGACCTTCGCATTGACGTGTCATTTATTGAAGGTGGAAGGGTGGAAAAGCGATGTTTATGGCCACTCTTACCCTCTGATGAAGCTGCGTAGAGAAATGATGACTCATATACGAGGGTAGTTCGAAAAGTTCTCGACCTGACACAGAGATGACGCTAAAAGTATTAAACTGTTACAATTTTAGATAATTTTTATCCTGTAGAAGACTGTCAAAACTTCAGACAAATACATTCATTAGTTTCTTTATTTCAATTACGTAAAACAACCAATTTTTGGTTTTTCTTAATGGATTTTTTTTAATGAATAAAAAGTCGAATATCACACAGTGATAAAATATTTCATTTTAAAAGATTTAACGCCAGAAATAAAAAACGAGCTTGATTCAACTTTGGCACAGTCAATGTTATCTTCATCAATGTTTTCAAAAAAATTTATTAAAAAATAGGCTGTTGAATTTTTAACGTGGTCATATGTCCATAAATGATGGTGAACGTACAGATCATCCAAAAACCGCTACGATTGACGAAGTCATTGAAAAAATCCATAATACTATGTTGAATGATCGATCATGCTCCTCATCAATAATGCTCCTGATAAAAAAAAAATCGGAGCGTAAGTCGAATATAATGGGACAGTAATAGAAGTGTAAACGAAGCTTCTAGGAGGCAAAAATTGAAACAACGAAACATAAAAGGGGCATTTATGCTTCTTTTACGTTCCGTTGTTTCAATTTTCGCCTCGTAGAAGCTTCGTTTACACTTCTATTACTCTCCCATTACATTCGACTTACGCTCTGATTCTTATTTTCACCAGGGGATTTACAATAAGAATTGTAAACAGTCGTAGGATCATTGATGTCATTATTCTCTTCAAATTCGACTGTGATTGAACAATTTCGTACGGTTTAAGGTTTAAAATTTAAATTTCATATCTTAAAATTTCATTGCAGACGCCGCTTAATAGTCAATTAAAAATGCATTTAAATGAACATTTCTAAGGATTTGGATATGATCGAATAACTGAATTTTTTATGGATCTTATCATGTTGACGAATTTTCTTCCTTCCAAATATGAAGAAATATGGCTGCGTTCAGCTGAAAAAGTAGATCAGTAAGCGCTCAGTGATTCTTTAATATGATTGAGTCCTACACTTATTTGTCACAACTGTTTGGAACCGATTCGATTTTTCTTATGTTGTTAAATAATCAATAAAAATCTAAAGATGTATTTTTTAATGTATTTTTTTATACCAGTTTAATTTGAGGTTTAAGGAATAAAACAACTCCTTAAAACTTAATGGCGATGAGATATTTTTTAAATATTATATTACATTTTTAAAAAATTTAAATACATAGTTATTAAGTATATAAAAACCATAAAAGTTTTGTCTAAAACATTTTTTTATATATTTCACTTTTATTAATAATTGATTCGAATGAGATATAAGTAATTAATAAGTAATATTAGTTTTGAAGGGCTATTTCACCTTTTAAATCTCAAATTGGATCGACAAATAAGGATTAATTGGATAAAGATATATGTCTCTTAGAGTTTTGTATTAATAACATATTTCAAAGAATCGAATTCCGAATAGTTGTAACAAATTCTTTGTTAGATTCAGTGAAATATTAAAAAATAAGAACCAATCATATTAAAAAATCATTAAGTGCTCATTGATTAGTTTTCTCTGCAGACCGCAATCAATGACTCGTAGGAAAAAGATTTGACTCAAATACTAAAGTAATTTATGAAACTAACACTTATTTCGAAAGCTTATAGAGAAATTGTATTATGTACAAGGTATTAAAAAAGTTAGAATTGTTGGAATAAATTGAAAGGACTATGTTAAAAAATAAAAAAAAATAATTTTGTTAAAAATCATGTGTTTTCTTTATCAGACGGAGAACTTTTCGACCTATTCTCATACATCATATACAAGAAAAGTATTCTCATCTGGCACATTTTACATAATTATGATCCTAAAGGGATTAATTATACCGGCCTAAAAAATTAAAGCTGTCTGAAGCTCCTCTCATACCACATTATAAAGTTTGTTAATAGATCATAATTCTTTTATGATAGCGATTCTCATGATTCTACGAGAAGAAAACCGTACCATCGTGATTAAAACGAATTTCTAAGATAGATCGTCAGGAAAACTGAACATGATGTTGTATATTAGGAAGGATATATTAGGAAGAGTTTAGCCTATTTAAGAATTTCGTCAAAAGGAATTCTATGACCAAGTTCGGTCAGTTTCATTTGAGAATTATTGATCTACATTGCCTGAATAGAGAAAGAGAAGTAATGTGAAGTTGGAATTGACGTAGCCATCTGGCAAAGTTAAATGAAACTCAAAGGTATGTCGGACCTTCGATATCACTTCACCTGAATTTCAACTACGTCCTTGCGTAAGTCACCTCGCGGCATTCTCACGGAAGATCTCATTTCGCGAAAAAATGAAGAAATTCTTTGGAGGTCACACTCCCTTCTCCTTTCGTTATGCGCGCGCGGACGGAAGTTAGTGATGTGCGAGTTTATCGAGGTATGCGATGAGTCCGGTCACCAAGGCTAAGTAATGAGTTGTGCTTGGGAATGCTGCGAGGCCGATTAATCGGTTATCAGCTAGACAGCTTACCTTCAAGCGAGGGTCAACGCGAATCGTACCGCGTCATCCTTCTTCAGCGCGTTTCGAGCACGGCTTATCGCACCCCCGCAACACTTGGGGGTTCTTCCTGCCTCTTGGATGGCATCGTAACACCGATGTAACACCAGAAGATGGTATTGGTAGTAGTTGAATTGGAATCAACGTGGCGCGCGCGCGCGCGCGCACACACACATACATTTACGTTCGCACGTGTACCTCACTCACTCATTCTCTCTCTCTCTCTCTCTCTCTCTCT
>NW_012130170.1:127984-160446 GCF_000143395.1 Atta cephalotes | reverse complement strand
TACGTACGTACGTACCGTACTACCTACCACGTCCTAACTCTACTCTCTCTCTCTCTCTCTCTCTCTCTCTCTCTCTCTCTCTCTCTCTCACCACACACACACACACACACACACACACACACACACACACACACACACACACACACACACACACACACACACACACACACACACACACACACACACACGTGTACCTAACTATACATATATAAAATACAAAGGTTGCGCGCGTCGATCGACAACACGGTGGTGGTCCAGGGCCGTGTCTGGCCGCTTTCTCGGTTTATGGACCAATCGCGTCGCGTCTGGGGGGAGGGAGAAAATCAATAGCTCGCGGAGGCAGACCGAGTGACGTCAGCCTGCAACCCGACGATCGACCGATGCGACGCAGGCGGCGCCGGCCAATTTCCACGGAGCAATCAATAAATAAAGATACCCACGACATCGCCGACGGTACCGCGCGCGCATGCACATATACAGGTATGTGCCTACACATGTTATTGGAAGGCCCTGATACCCACTTTCTTCGATGTCGACGTCGATTAGCCATACAAAAATCATCCCTTTTTCGCGCGCAGCTATTTGACACCGACGCGCTGCCATCTCTCTCCCCTCGGGGGTGGATTACTTTATATGTAACACATTCGCGCGAGGAAGCGACGCCGACGCTCGGAATATGCCTCAAGATACTTCAAGAGAACAAAATTTCAAGTTATAGAAGATTCAACGAGGCGAGTCTCCTTGTTGTCGCCGTAAAACGAAGTTATTGAATGAGGGTGACGATATTATTATGTACGAATGAGTTAGCTGCTTTCCTGCTTCCTTTCCTTCCGTATTTCTTGACCAATTTAGATTCCTCCTGGAGGAAGATTTTTATTAGGCACGACATCTAATTTTCCGAGTTCATGAAAAAGTCACGAAGAACGTTTTGTTATCCGTGTTCTCCAAAGAGCTTTATCCATAAGACCTAATTTTTTAATTAAATAAAATTTATTTATGGAATAAAATAATGAGTCTTTCTGGAGATATGTGACTTTACAAAATTAAGTTCTTATCGATCCATTCATTTCAATTTGCCCAGCTAAAAGTGTCAATGCATGTACATATTGTACATACATGTATATAGAGAGCGTTAATATCTTAAGACATGAATTTAGTCGTTTATCGAAGCACATATTGAATATATACGCTTCGATACGTAAATTTATGTTAGAACATTAACAACTCCGCGCACGTATATATTTACATGTATTACGTACAATCTACACATATATTGTGTATATGTAACGATTCTCGAAGGGAATAACTTTTTTAATTGTTTAAGCGAGTTAATTGAATAACCAATATTCTATAACAGAGAATGTTTATAAAATGAAGTAGTCAATTTCGACAAGCGTCTAATTTAAAATAATTTTGAATTCTAAACAAATAACACATTATCTACCTTCACAATTTTTTTGGAATTTTTAATAGCGCATCAAATAAATCTTATGAAAAATTAGAAAAATTAGCCTTTCTTCTAATATTTCGTTAAAAATTAATTTGAAATATGCAGAATATACCTTTATTAATTATACATACATGATTAAGGGGATTCAAAGTTCGTTTCTATTTCTGATTTATATTGATATTGATATATATTTCTACTAATCTTTTGAGGACCAGTTTTCTTCGATATTTATGGAAATATTATAAAGTAACTTATGGAAAATTTTGTTTTCTAAAGGTTTTTGAGATCTCTGAAATCGATTCTGTTCTCAGAATCTAAATTTCATAAAACCTGATTAGAGTGAAATTCAATTTTAAAAGATTTTTGATATTTTCCGAGTTTGGAATATAGCCAGAAAATATTAAATTTCAAAACGATAGTAATCTCCACAAATGATTCGTGATCAGAGTTTAAAAGAGTCAATTTGGAAATTAGCACTAACTAGCTTCAAATAAAACGAAATTGGAAACTGTTATTTTACAATAAAAAACTCCCTAAAAAATCTTATGATGATTAAATAATTTTTTAAAAATTATTTTTCTTCCGCCACACATATATTGAATTTATCATTTTTATTTTGTTATTTTTAATCTCAGTTTTGAATAAAACATTATCAAATTATCTATAGATAAAATTTCATAAAAATTGAGCGAGTAGTTTTTATAAAATAAAAATAGAGGACTTCAGATGGAGTCATCGATTCACAAAAAGGATTAAGAGAAAATCAATAAATTTAAAACAATAATTCGTAATTAAAGAAATGGCAGTATAACAGAAATTATATGAAATATTTTCAATCTTCCAAACAGATCACTCATTTCTGTTTTATTAATGTATGTACGCTGATACAGGGTATTCACCGTCTTGAGTCATTGATATTTCAGGGAACTCTGACTTTTCTTCAGCTTAATCGAGGAAATCGACAGTTAGTGAATAGATATAGATTATTTAGCTTAGAGTATAGATTATATCTCACTTATATACGAAGCGAAATAGCGCTGTTTGCAGAGCAAATCGACAAACAATTCGTCCGTTATGCGAACTTAGAAATTGTCATTCGAAGTCAACAAATTAACAGTCACGATATTTGAAATGTTGATCACTGACCTAGCCCTCACACTTCGTTTACGTCAACAAAACGTTGCTTATGGCCCGTCGTAACCTTCGAACCCTTCAATTCCCTTCGTGCATTATCCACCTCTGTATTCCACAGAGTGAAATCGTTATATCCCATTTCGCTTCAGTCAATCCGAGGTAGTACTATATGACGACTTGTGACGGGTGGATCGAGATACAATAAGAATGACATGATTGATCGCGGATTGATGTCACCGAGATTTTCAAATAATCAAATTGGAAATATAGATTCTCTGTTGAGAGTCTATATTGAAAGTTTAGATATTCGAAATTCAGATTTCTCCATCCAGATTTTTTATCTCGATAGAGATATTGAAATATTATTTCAGTTTGAATCTCATTTCAGTCGTAGATCGAGTTGGAAATATATAAACGCATTTTTTAAGTTTAATGGGAATTAAATAAAAAAAAATGTATTTTAAAGCTAAAAATTGATACGATTGATACTTTTATAGACATTAACGAAATTTTTTTAAATTTAATGCCATTACAACGTCACAAAAATTATTGACATCTTTGATGCCATTTTTCTCAAAATTGTGACAGGATAGGCAAAGAAGAATGTTAAAAAGTTGCTGATCAAAAAGATGTAAGTAAAAGAAATATTGTTTTTTTATAGATTTTGACTTTCTGGATATGATAAAATTATTAAAAAGTTCGTAGCGTTTGGGTGACACTTCAAAAATTAAGATCACAAACATCATGTTATTTATCCAAATTTTAATATTTTTTCTTATAATTTTCGAGAGTTCTCTAAACGCATGAACTTTTTAATAACTTTATCACTCGTATTCAGGGAGTAAAAATCTACAAAAAACATTATCTTTTATCTTTTAGACAAAAATCTGTTCTTTTTCGGAGGATGTTAAAAAAAGAGCCAATTTTTGTTCAAAAAAATATAAGTAAAAGAAATAATGTTTGTTGTAAATTTTGGACTACTTTGGATAGTTTTTCTGACCCCTTTTTAACATCTTCCTTTAGAAAGCAAATTCGTGTTCAGTACCTAAAAATCTATGAGAAAAATCTATGAAAAACCATAAAATTCGTTCAGAATGATTCAGAAAAAAAATTCGCTGATATAGCTATTAATGGAAATTATAAATCGTAATTTGAATATGCGTTCAACGCCCGGCATTTCCATTTGAAAAATCGATTGAAACTTAATCAAATCTATAATTAATAGATTGCTTCTCAGTTATTTGTGTTCACCCCTGCAATATTATATTCTTCGGTTAAATCTTACAGAGTTTTGCTCACACAAAATATTCATTTAATTTCAAGAATCTAATTTAGAACTCATAAAAAATTTCATGAAAAAAATTAGATTAAAAATTACGCCAAAGAACAGCGTCGTTATCGAATTTTTATTCTAAGATCGTTTTTATGATTATAAAAGATAAAAATAAAATTTAATATTATTAATTTGCAATAAATTGCAAATAATAAATGTTTGAACGTATAATTATATACGTATTAAATGCATTTCCTTTTTAGTATATAAAGATTTTGTCTATTGAAATAAACGAATCAATCAAATAACGGACGAAAAAGTAAAACTGATACAAAATACTACATAATAATATTAAACAAATCATCATTTTTTTCATTTTCTTGTAAATGTCAATCTATTCTATTTTTTCTTGCACCGATAAAAATAATATATCCTTTATATCGGACTTTTAATATTCCCTCTTTTTTTTATTCATTCCATCTTGATCATCGATCATTCCAAATCGATAGTTAAAGAATCCCAAATTACGAATAATTAATCTTTAGAAGACTGCAGGTTTTTTTCTTAAATAAAAAAGGAAAATAAAAATTTCACTGTAGGAAAAAATGTATGTATATGTTTAGAAAGATAAGCATATTTTAAAAAAGAGAAGAACATGTTTCTATTCAACATATAAAATTTAAATTTCATTTTCCAAATCATTTTCATATATACGTATATAATTAATATAAATATATTTTTATTAAATTTATTTTATTATTTATTTATTTCAACAAAATATATATCCACAAATATAGTGAAATTCAATTTAATGCAAATATATTTATTATATAAAAATTAACATTTTCTTAAAATATTTTTAAAAAATCTCAACACAAAGAATCTGCGACGGTATCTATGTCTAAATAACTTATGATTTTCTTTATATATAATCGAATGCAAAATATAACATTGATTTTGAGACGTTATAATGTCTCGCGGCTTTCTAAAGATTATTAAAAAATAAAGCGTAAGAAGCAAATAGCTCTTCCGAATATCGGACTCTCTCAAGAAGAGTAACAAAAATCAAAATTTTTCAAATTTTAAATTATGTGCGAAATGTGTTCTAAAAAACATACATTGGTCTTCAATCAGGAAAAGTGATACAAGTCGAATTAAAATATTTCTAAAAAAAAAGAAAAAATTACAAATTAAAATAGAAATAATCGAATAGTATAACAAAATTAATATCTACACTATAGACTACTTTTAGAGAATTTGAAAATTTTTAGAGAAACAAGCAATTTATGATTAGCTTTAAGTTAACTTACATTTAATATTATCGTAATAAATAATTAATTTTTAAATATACAATTTTTCTTTCCTCTTTTCTAAACAATTTTATAAATACTTTTAACTTGGTCACTTTTCTTCCTTTGCAAAAATTCAATTTAATATTGGAAATTATTTATTTTGAAGGTTAAAATATTAAATTAAAAGTATTGAATAACAGTACTTTTGATAAAATACTTTTGATAATTATTGCCTGAAAAAAGTAATTATTATTTTCTATTAAATTTGGCAGGTATGCAATAAATCTGCGTTAATATACCGACTTGTCATCAAATATATATTTATTTTTCTTGTTAAGACAAATCTCAATTTTTACATTTCAATCCCTAATGCAACGCTAATGTTCGAAATACTCGAGAAAGTATACGAGAACTTTGGACTGATTAACCACCCTCTTGCATTCAGAAATTTTACCCAAGTATACCCAGATATCATTTTATTCTTATTTAATATCGGTGTAAGCAGAGATAAAATAATATTAAATATCATTACTTTTCCTGAACGTACCCCTTCTTGCGAAATAAGTGACAGTTATGATAAAGAAAAATCTTTTTCCAGAAAAATGTAACGCGGAAGATTCGAGATAATCAATATGAACTACCGTGTCTAACTTCGTCTCGTATTTTCCACAATTTCGATCGCGGAATTGTAGATTTTGGTTTGATGTTTCGAGAAAATTTCCCAGTTTCACGTATCTCTGACTACCCAAAATTTTCAATTCACGAAGCCACAATCTAGAAATTTCGATGATCGAAAGAGTTGTATGACACGTTTTAAAATTAAAAAATAGAACGATTCGCTTTCGTCGTTCATCTCGAGATTTGCACAGATTCATTTCCGACGTTTTACCCCGGAGTGATAGGCGATCTTTTAGCTCTTCGAAAACGCTCGGAACGTCGTGTATTTGCCATCGATAACGTCGATGAGGTTTGAATAAATGATTGTCCGTCGCGGCAATACGACGCGATGTTGCGTTTTATACTTACGAGGCCATTCGCACGGGGTGCTCGTAAAGACGCGATCGCGATCATGACGCACGCACATTTACGCGCGTGACTGGTTGCGTGAGAGAGGGTGGGAGACAGAGAGAAAGAGAGAAAGAAAGGCGAGAAGTTAGCGCGAGTAGCACGCGCGAATGACGAAAAAAAAAAGAAACCTCTTGTTGAAGCGACTCACCAGATACGTAGGCAGTGACGTGAAAACAGCTGAGGTTCTACGGCCATACTGATTCTGGCTCCGACGATACGGATACACGTTCCACGGAAGCCGAGCGTGCACGCCGTGCGTCGCGACGCCACTCGGTTGACTCGGTTGCCCGACTTCTCCGACGCCTGCGATCGATTACCCGAAGTCTCTTGCACGCGGCGCGAGACTCGGTCTGTTGTAACACCTATCCTTTTGCCTCACGACTCCGTTGTTCCTCGTCGTCAACTCTTCGTGACGAACGTTATTCCGAACGAACGGATCTGTCACGACGCTGTCCGTCGTCCGCGCTCGCTCGCGCCTACGTTCAACTCGGAGTGACCAGCAGTGACCGCGAAGGACCTGCGCGTTCTTTCCCTGAATCCTCTCACTCTTTGTGGCCAGAGGATAAAGATCACAATCCCGCTCCCGCGCACACGCAAACGGCGCGATTCGTATTCTGTTTCGCTTCCTGGAAACACGAATGAATCATAGCTGGTGATTCCCAAACATAACCTTGTTTCCTGATAATTTGTCGGAAGTGATCTTTCATAGATTCGTCTCCTCTCGCGGTCCATTTGTCTTTGGGATACATTGCTACTTTGTGTGAAATGATATCGTATTTACATCTGGAAATTTGAAATGTGCGATTAAAAGAAGTTCTATTTAAATTGTAAAATTGTTGATTAAAGGGGGTTTTCAATTTAATTCTGTTGAATTTTGTAAATGATAAAATATTTTTTAATTTAATGCAAAAGAATAATTTCATTCAATAATATATAATTGTTTATTTTTACTGTCATTTTATAAATATGTGTCTTACAATTTACAAGTATTGGGTTGTCCGGAAAGTTTGTGCCGATTTTGAAGGAAAATTGAAACACAGATTTAAATTTTAGTATACATTTATTAAATTTAAATCGTTTGTGGTACAAACTTTCCAGACAATCCAATATATTATAATATGTGTCTTATAATTTACAAGTATAAGTGTATTGTATCTATCTCGTTATTAAATTTGTATGTATATATATATATATATATATATATATGTGTGTGTGTGTGTGTGTGTGTGTGTGTGTATGTGTGATAAATTATTAATTAATAATTCACATATATAAAATATTTTTCATAGTATCACATATATAAATATTTTTCATAGGTTAAACTGATGAAAAATTGATTTTTATATAAAAGCATTTGGAAAGAAAAAATTTTAACACTTTCTATTTATTTTCATATATACCTTTCGTTTTATTTTCTATCAAGTAAAAGTGAGATAAATTCTCTATAATTTGTAAATATATTAAATTTCTCTGTCAGCAATGTTCATAGAATACAATTTCTGCATATAATTTTACAATTTAAAAGAATAAATACGTTAATAACTTTATTTTGAAAGTATATATTTTAAGAAAATTAGCAGGTAAAATGAACTAATTATGTATTTTTATCATAAGTTTGTTTCTTCAGTATTATATACTGAATCCTCCATTGATGATTATTATAGAAATAATTATAATTATAGAAATAATTATAATTTATCAAAAGGTAGGATTAGAAATCTTTATAGTTTAATTTTCTTTTCATAACAACTGAAAAGCAAAGAAAAAGTATAGAAAATGTAATAATATGACTATTTTCATATCACGCATTTCCTTAATTTATCATTTTCGAGATACAGAATAGTTATATTTTATATTAAGGATAAGGAAATGTCTTACTCTAAGTAAATGTATTTTTATATTCACATATTTTTCATACTTGTTTTACTTGTTACTCGATTATGTCATTTCGGATACAGTGTAGAAAAAAAAAATATAAAAATCAGGAGAATTACTGATTATTCCTGATATCGTTCAATCCTAATAGAAACATTACGTTAATATCTAAAAAACGGATTTAAATGCTAAATGATTTTGTTGAGCTTTAACAACCAGTGATATTTTTGAAGCGCGCATTTACATCCTTCCAGTTAATAATGTCGAAGATTGCTTCCACATAAACAGGTCGTACGTTCTTATATTGTAAATAATAAGCGTGTTCCCACACGTCGATACCGAAGAGAGGAATGAGACCAGTAGTAGCTTGTAATGGATCTTGATTCGCACAAGTCGCTATCCTCAGCGACTTAGTCTTCTTATCGTATCCGAGCCAACCCCAACCAGAGCCTTGAATTGCTATGGTAATCTGAGATAAGGACTTCTTCATTTCCTCCATACAGCCAAAATCTTTATTGATTTGCTTCGAAAGGGCAGCTGAGCAAAAATATGCACTATGTCATTTATCTGCATGAACTACAATTATATATGTATATATCTTCTGATTATAATATTGCATAAAATTGAAAAGTTTTATACTATATAATCATCTCTCATATATACATAAGTTCTTTTTTCCAAGAAAAGATTTATAATTATTGGAAACTATTCATATCTATTGATCAGCTATTTATTTTTTCTTTTCTTTTTATATCTAAAAATAAAAATTCTTCAATTTCTTTCTCCAAAGTCTTTTCCCATTTATTAAAGAGACTTGCTCCTTATTTTAATTTTAGATCTTACGTGAGTTGAAAATTTATAAAATCATTATATATTACAAAGCGATCTAATCACTAACAAAATCTCAATTTTTAATTGTGTAATTTTACTCTGACTTGACAAAAACTTTGTACAAATAAAATTTTATAAGAATTATTTTTTAATTATTAAATGAATTGATTTGAATATTATTCAAGTACTTCTTTTACATTAATTGAAGAATTATATTACCATCTGGATTTCCACCATTGGGTGAAAGATTGCACCAAAAAATTGAATGATTGATATGACCACCACCATTGAATTTGATAACCGAGCCCAGGGCAATTTGTGTATTGATGTCGCCTTTTGCAATCGCCTCCTCCATTTTTTCTTCGGCGACATTTAGATTGTTAATATAGGTTGCATGATGTTTGGAATGATGGAGCTCCATGATCTCAGTGGATATGATGGGCTCCAGAGCCTTATAATCATATGGCAAATTCGGAAGTGAATGCTTTGATCTTGCAAATACATCCTTGCTGCATTAGTTATAGAAGAGATTACATTATTATTATACAAAATAATACTATATATAGGTACAGTATATACAATATGTTGTATATATAAATATATATATAAATAAAAAATACTATGTACACATATAAATATAAAATAATAAATAGTAATAAATAAAATAAACGTTTGCGTTACAAATTGAAAACCTTTGTTTTTTCTATTTAAAATATGTGTATATAATTTTTTCATGATCTTTATCTATATTTTTATTTATATGTCAAGAATAATATGATTTTAATTAAAACGATTATTACTGCTATAAAGTTTACAGAATTAAACGATTTTTGTTTCTAGATGATCAATTATGAAGAATATAATATAAAAAAATCTACATGAAAAGTGTGCTAGATAACTCTATACGAAGGTCTTTTTTTATTAAAAAAAAAAATTAGCGGATATTCTGAAATAACTTTGAAAAACACTTTCAATAAAATTATCATTTGCATTATTAAAAAATAAGCTGTTATCTTATTTTAAATACTATATTTCTCTCGTGTTATTTTTTTTTGGAAAGAGAAAATTCGTCGATCAGCTGTGAACGTTGCTGCCAGTCCTATGTTGATACAAAAAATACAGAAAGTATACTTACACACATATGATTTTACATAAATTATTAAAAATTTATCGGTTTGTCAAACGATTCGAGTAAGAGTTCAATAATACAATTGCTCATTATATAGATACTCATGAAAAATTGTTGCAAACATATCGAGAGGGTTGCGTGTCAGGTTAGAAATTACATAATGTGAAAACAGCGAATTCGGGAGACGAATTCTTTTCGTCATGCTTACGTTGGTTTGGAGACCAGAATACGTCTTGCTGCGAACATAATTGGAGCGACACGTAAATTGTTTTTCAGGATTTGGAGGATATGATTCGATCTTTCCCAGGATTTGCAAGGATTCTATTTGCGGATCTTGCGGTTGTCTGTATGATTCTGTCGAGTTCTGTTTCTCCACAGTTCTACACTGTTCTGCACCACCACTACTCCTCACTGTACTACATTGGAAAATACTAATACACCACAAACGAATTTACTCAACTATTCGCCGAATGCTGCCGGCGAAAGTGAAAATTCATGTAGGATCATGTATTGATGATTTTTGCGGTAAAGTGCCATTTTCAAATGGATTAAAAATATGTCTGTAAGAACTTTTATAGCTGATATATATAACTATACATATATAATGTTAAAATAAAATCGATATATATTTGAAGTTTGGCAAAAATTTGTTTGAGATAGGATAGCAACAAAGAACAGACTCAAAAGTGCATATCGATGTTTGAATTGCAAATCGATAGTTAAATTTTAAAATATTCATTCTCTTTAAAATTGAATTTTTTATGTGCAATAAATAATATTCTAAATACATGTTAAATTTGACATTAGGATTTATCTATTTATTTCTTAATTCTCTCGTTTGGGACTTGTCTTTAAATTTTTTTAATGTATATATTTACTACGCAATTACATAATTAAATGCAAAAGTATGGAATGGAAAAAAATTAACATATGTTCAGTCTGAATAAGGAATCCTTTAATAATCATGTTTTGCAGTTTGAAGATTCACAATTCATGTTAGCATACTTTTAGTAATAAGATTAATGTAAACTAGCACGCGGACGTTCTACATCGCGTAAGCAAAATTGGATTCTTATCGAAATATAAAGTTATTTCTAATCGTTCTTAATTATTCGAAGAAAAGAAGACACCATGCTTTAATTGCAAAATGTGCGTAAGAAAAAGCACTTTATTCTTTATCGCTCGTATCTCAGAAATTATTAATATCTTCTATACAAGAATAATAATGGCACTATATACAGAAAATTTGGGATGGAATATCATACGTTTTACCAACATTTTTCTTTTTAATGCAAATTTGTATTTTTGATATCCATCGTTTTTTTCCTTATAATATAAACTACAAATAAAATTGAAGGCGCATTTTTTTTACGGAGATAATATAAAATAAATTTGCATATAGATAATATAAAATATATCAAACACTATACAAATTTCAGTTTAGGAAAATTAAAAATGTGAGTTTAATGTATCAGTCTGTGAGATCAATCCATATGCATTATTAAGACTAATATTGTATATTTTGTCATATGCTTTATTTTCCAATTATTCGGTAAAAGCAAAATTAAATCGCGGTCGATGCCTCATATTGCACAAAAAATACATATGTACATCAGACCGTTGTTATGTACGTATGTACATAATCATACGAAAATCTCACAGTTCGCTTTCTATATCCGAAAATATTAAAATTCACTCGCTTTATTTACGTAATATGGTTAGGCGTTTTTGATTAATTCTTGACAATCTTTCGAATTATTCGTCTTTTACTGATAAACCAAAGCTTTTGCTGATTTTTACATAGTTTTAATACAATAAATTTACAAAATATAAACAAAATTCGATTGTTTTCCTTACAGCGTTCGGCTGTAATAAATTATATTAATCTATTCAGATTTTTCGTCTGATATATCTTTGTAATGTAATGCGCAACTTGGTCGTTTGCAAGTAACTTCAAGTAAACAAACTTTATATTGATCTAATGGATCGATATAATAATAATAAGAGTATTTACAGGTTTGTCATTTTAGAGACCAATGTGAATATTTATCCTTTGAGGTTTATCACGAATACAGGTACTGAAATTACGTTTCTTTATGGCTAATTATTTTTTTTATTCGAACAATATCTTGTAAATAGGCAACCGGCGTTGCTTTAGATGAAAAATTTTGTACATAGTGGATGTCAAATTATATATCGCGAATTTCAACCACACGTGTAGTTAATGTTCCAAAATCAACTTAAAAACAATATTCATTCGGGATCACTCTGCAGAGTTTCGCCATTAGTTAAAACTAACGCATCATCATCGGCTTCGTTATAATCGAGAGAAAGAATGCTTTCCCTTCGTTTCTTCTTGTGCGTCCTTTCATCATCACTACTGGCTGCACTTTTCTCCCTCTTTATCCTGTCCCTACCCCGTGTTGTTCGTGTTGTCACCTCTTCCCCATTTGATTTACCACTATTCCTACTGTGATTTTTATTTCTTAATATTCGTTTATTCCGATTTTCCTCCTGCTCTTCTTCTCTATCACTAAGTTCCTCGTTCTCAACCTTAATAATTAACGCCGCGGAATCGCTGGAACTCTCGTCATTGTGATCGGCTTGATTAAGTTTTCTCTCCGCACGTTCTGTCCTTTCAACACTGGTAAGCTCACTCTGGGGCGACGCTAACGGTGGAGTCCTCACACCTTTGCACATATCACTGTCCTCCATCGATTTTGAAGATTTCGTATCTGGTACTGTAGTTTCTTCTTGTTCCTCTTTCTTAATTGGCGGCGTATGGGGCGATAAACCATTCGATAGATTATTCTCGTTTGTACTTGCCTTTAATGCTGCATTCTCCTGTTGCAATAGCGTGACAGACTCTCGTGCTTTGCGCAGTTCTTGTTGCAAAAAGTAAATAGTGCTCTGCATACCCTCCACATCTTCATCTAAATCCTGCAGAAACTCATCTAATTCTGTAACAAATTAAATAAAAATGAATTAATTATATTTAAAATATTTTGATCACAGAATCCGATTTTAATTGCAATAATTATGATAATTATCTTGGTAAAAGTTAATAACAATATAAATTAATGAATAACTAATATGATACCTGATTGTGACTTTTTCACTTCCTCACTAAAACTCTTTTGCAGAGCAAGTTCGCCTTCCAATTTGGCAATACGTCCACTGGCAATCATACGACCAAGTTCTTCATTTTCTTGATATAACAACCTACATTTTGCCATTAATCTTTTGCCCGTATTACTGTAAATAAAATATTTAATTTAATAAAAATATTGGTGTCGTACATGCGTCTTTTATTTAATGTATAAAGTTTTTCTGACCTATCCGGCGTGAATTTCCACGCGCTTAGTTCATTCTGCGTATCCTCTAATTTGCCCTTGGTCGTTATTAACTCTTGCCTTAATTTCTGTATTAATATATTAACAGCCGGATCTAATAGAGCGGACCTTAATGCAGCTGCGGACGGAGCTTGGGTGGCTTTCATTTCAGTTATTTGATTCTAATAATGAAAAAAAATAAATCCTTTTTATATAAGATCATATAGAAATAAATTTTGCAAGATAAACTGTACTAGAATTTCGATGTATCTGAGAATAATTACATACAATATATTCTTGTAATTCCTGCTCTTTAGAGGCAAGCCTCCTCACTAAGATCTTCTCCCTGTGAGATGCCTCTATATATTGTTGTCTGTATTTGTTTTCGGATTCTCTCAATGAAGCTAGCTCACCTATAAAGGAATAATCTATAAATTTTTCTATTTCTAGAACTTTAACATTCAATGGAATCTATGTGTTTCTTAAAATTGCAATATTATTACATATATGTTTGTAATGTATGTATATTATATTTATATCTTACAAGAATATTTCTTGTAACATATATAATACATAATTCTTGATCATTAAAACAATTACAGTGAAATAATGGAATATGTATATTTCATATAGGAGATGTAATACATACACACACACGCGCGCGCGCATATATTAGTTCTCTATTTTAAGCCTGCAAGTTGATTTTGTTTTTTTTTTCAATATCTAGCCAGCGATTGTATTTTATATTGTCTTAATGTTTTTAAAATTAAAAAAAAAAATCCTTTAAATAAATGTAATTTTTGATATTTGGATTATTAAAAATGTAAATATCCAATATATTCTGAAATTTAAGTAATATTTTGTATTATTTACTTATATGTAAGGAGTTCAAATTATTTTTCTGAAATAAATTAATTAGATTCAAAAAGAATTCTTTAATAATTTTTGTGAACAGTCGACTCTTTGTATAAATATATTTCAACGAAAAATAAATATTTTTTTCTGATTTAGTAACACTTTTTCCAAAATTATTATTAATGAATAAAATTTATTATTTTGAAAAAATGTAAGAATATATATTTTATTCTATTATAAATTTGTTATGATATATTTACAACACACAAAATATCAAAAATTTTTTTCTGCAACTATAAATAATTTTCTCTGCAACATTTATACGATTAATTTAATTAAGAATACAAATTTATAAATCATAATATTGGATATTGAATATTTGAAACATCAGACTATATAATTTTATAAAATTTCTTGTATAATTTATATATATGTTGTAATTTATATATATGATAATTTTTGATGGAAGTAAGCATACTGGAAAAATTAATATTTATGGCTTTTACCTAAGTGCGCATAAATAAACAATATACTTTTATAAGTACGTGACTATGACTGCCTGACAACTGACATTAATTAGCGCATACTTTGATTTTTGGAGTCGTTGCGACGTGCCATTTGTGTGATTCTCTGTACTTCCAAGACCAAGAGTGGACGTTACTTTTCTTCTGTATGAATCAAGCATGTACTTGTTGCAGACACAGATGTTGGCGTAACGAGACGCTGGCCGGGCTTAACCCACAGGTATGTACTTTTGAAATTCGTATTTGATACCAGGATATTATGGTGTAGGTATAAATGCATGCAAGTTGCATTCATAGTAAGAATATGTAGGATAATTGATTTAGGAATACAGTTAATTGCATTATCTCTAACTGGAAAAAAATTAAGGATAAGATAATATTTAAGGATACGTAGATCAAGGGAAGGGACAGACAGATGGGATTGAGTTATGTTCCAATTGATAACGACGAATGTGATTGCGTACTTCACCGAGATATAAATTTCACGCACCCCAGGTGCAGTATTTTGTAGGCCAAATGGTGATACGGATCCACTCTTATTATTCCTCTGAGTCGTAAAATCAGCGCCATCATATAAACGCTGCTTTTCATTTCATCCTCGTTAACTAGAACTCGATATTTCAAATTACACGCACGGCACACACTCTCCTGCATATTTTTTTTTTGGCAGTATAATTATTACACTGCAAAGATAAACGCGATACACTGCACAGGGCACTTGTGAAATGACATTTTGAGCAATGCTATGTCTTCCATAACATCGGTGGCAGACATTGGTTTTTTTTTTGCAGAAAAACCTTATTGACGCTTCTTGACACACATAAGCACTTGTTAGCTCAGCCATTTTCACTTTTACTCGCTAATCATGGCTTTTTCATGGCTGACAATATAATTGCTCACAAGAAAATTTGGACTAAATGTATCCCTTTTTGTACATCATATATGTGGCTGTCACTCCACCCGTGCTCACAATTACATTGAGAATTATCGCCTTACATCACGATACATATGAATCTTTAATTACCCGCACTATACACATCACAAATGTAGTTTTGAAAATTAATATAAATATAATCACCATATCATATATGAAGCGCAACATTATTTCAATTTCATATTTAATTTTTCTAGTACTTTTGTGCAGATACATTGAAATAATCTGATCGCATGTGTATTAAGCTCTCTCTCATAGAGCAATAAATAATTTCCTATGTTTATACCTGGTGTACTTATTTATTAAAGCTTTCTCGTTACCTTAAACCTAATAAACAACTTAATGACAATATCCTAAACACTGATCTAATGAACCCTATGCTTAGCGTCTCTACGAGAGTCTTGTCTCTTACAAAATATCGTTGTATCCTGGCATTCGTTAATTCGCTTAAGATATGTGGTGAGTGAGGTGGTCTCACTCGTGTGATCTCAGTACCTTCCTGAGCTGCCGACTGGGCTTCTAGACACTCCACATACAAGTCCTGTTCATGCCATTTGGCCGCTAGCTCGTCCTTTGTCAAGCTGTCCAATTGTTGTTGAGTTAGCTTCACGCGTCTTGGTTGCCTAGGTGAGTGCAGGCTACTGGGCTTCCCACCGTTGCTGCTGCTCTGAGGACTCCTTGGCGAGGATGGTCCTGCCGACTTGACCTCACTGCACTCATCTGCCATTTCCACCGCTAATTCGCAGTTGGATGTTAAAATGTAGAAGAGGCCTTTATGCAAAGTCTTCTATTCATTAATGCTATGATGCTGACGAATCGCGTCACTGATTGAATACTATAATTGATATTATAAGACAACCATCTGAAACAGACAAGTATAGCACAAGTATATAGTATTAAAAATTACGAAATCATAAGCTATGTCTTATAATTGCAATTTTGAACAGTTATTCATAGTCGGTTATTTAAAATTTTAATATTAATATAATCATTATATCATTTACGGAGCATAACATTATCTCAATTTCATATTTAATCTCTCTCATAGAACAATAAAAATTGTTTCATACCTTCTACTTACTTATTAAAGCTTATTTTATTAAAGTTCTTTCATTAAATAATGTCTAAGATGCTAATATAACTCTTGTAATAAGTTTAAAAGTCTTAAAAGTCTGCTTTTTTAGCTGCCTTTTTTGGTTCATTTTCTCTCCTTTTCTCTTCATTTTGAAGGAAAAAAAAGAGAAAAGAACAGTAGAAGTTCATTTAAAAAAAAATATGTATTAAAACTGTACTTAAAACAAACTAAAATATAAGAACCAATTATGAATATTGACTGTAAAACTGCAATAATGTGACACAAACAACTTCCATTGGACAAATTAATTTATTGACTGCTCTGTTTTGCGATACTTGAATAACTCTGTAAAATTAAATGTGAAGCACTGTAAGGCCATTCGATTTGAAAACATGACGATCTTATCAGTCACATCTGATTAACCTATAGATAAGTCTCTTAAGCACTCGTCTGCTACAAGAGTAAGATTATCCATTGCCTGCATATCTCTGCAGTTAAAGTGAACTTTCGTGAAAACTGATAGAAATGCAAAGTATCTATTCTCTTCTTCTCAATTTGATTACAGTATGTGAGAAATACTGAACCTTATTGGAAAATATCAGACTGATAGATTGATAGATACGCGTGGATATCCATTAAGTGTTACGCATCAATGATACTGTTGTAAATATTATAATGAAGTACGATCACGTGAACAATTCCGTACGGGGAACAGCACCGAAAGGTCGCCGGAATCCGCCGTTGCAGCGGAACTGAAATCAAGAAAGCGGAATTTATCTGCGGTCAAAAGACATCCGTGACGCCATTACGTCGACATGTCCGCCGCAAAGGAACAGCTTGCGTTACGTCTAAGCGCTCGTTTCTTTTCTTTTTAACTTGTGCTGTCCTCTCCTCTTTGTTCTTTTTTTCCACCTTCCAGGGAAACTGCTGCAATTTGTTGTAATCGCGCGGGTCTCGGATAATTCGAAGCCAACTTTACCGCGATCGATTGCCACGCGGTTTCGCGGACAGCGGATATTAGTTGCCGCGCACGTTAACATACATTTTTCTTTATCTCTTTCTTTTCCTTTCATTCCCACAAAACCTTGGTCGACGTACCTACCGCATATTAAGACGGCACAGATCCCATTATTGTGAAAAAAACGGCCGGGTATCAGGGCTATCAGGAGAGAGACGAGACGAATGACATCGCGCACTCGTAGAAAAAGCGCCAAATGGGTCCTTCGCGTGCGGCGAATTTCACTCCGCGATCGATCAATCCGAACGGAGCTGAGTACAACGCGAGTGACGAGGAAAACGTGCACGATTAAACACTTAACTGTTTTCGATGAGGTATAAGCATATACGTAACACTGTACGTGGAAACTTGGGAATGCGATAGGTAAACCTCGTCGCGGTCAAGAACGTTGCGACTAATCATGAATGACAATCATCCCCACAGATCGCGAGAGGAGGGAACCGGAATAGCTGAACGGGAATGTGTTAGCGCATGCTCCAATCGTGATCGACCTACAACGAATGTGAACCCAGTCGTCAGTAAACCAGCCTGCGAATGACGCGAATGTCTCGCAGCAGTGTTGCCAGACTAATCGAAAGATTTGTTCCTAATGAGGATTTTGCTGAATTTGCTCCTTTACCTTCTAAAATCCCTAACAATAACAACTATTTGATATCACGATTTTATCACAGTACAATCATACCCAGTAGCGACAGTAAACTTTTTTGTGACCTGCAATTTTTAGTGCGCATGTATCGGTTTGTACTCTTAGGAATATGGAGGACGTTAGAAGATTAATAGAAATTCAAATTTAAGAGCCTGCCTTATCATAACTCTACTATGTACACTTCACAACATGACGATGAATCATATGACTTAAGAACACTTATGTCCATATTCAGATCTTGTACTTAAGGCTTCCTTAAATTTATCTTTAGATGCTCAGCAGCCAATGAAATAATTCATAGGGTACCTAAAGATAAATTTAAGGAAGCCTTAAATATAAGGCCTGACTGAATACGAGTATTAAGGGCGCACAATAAAAAGAACAGGGAACAGAAAACAGAGAATAAGAATTTCAATCTATCAGAAACTGTGTATTCCATAATACATGATTTCTGATAGATTAAAATTCTTATTCTCTCTCTTCTCTGTTCTCTGTTCCTTTTATTATTCAGAGCCTCTTATATCAAAGATGCCGACATTCAGTGTCGCTACTGAGTACGATTATACTACGATTTTATCATCAGTGCATTCATTAGGTCTGATCTTTTTGACTGAATTTTTGCACCAGTTCATCTTCCTTTTCTCATGCATCAGTTCTTTCTTCCTTTTCTCTTCAGGAGGAAAAAAGAGGAAGGAAGATGAACCGGTGCAAAAAGTTCAGCCACAAAGAACCAAGCCTATTTACCAATCACGTAATTACATAGTTGCCAAATTTCGAAAATGAATGTACTGGCGCTAGTGTACGGACGATTTTGACGAAAAACGTCAGATGGCTGCTCTCAGGTTTCTGTAATAATTGGATTTTATCGCTGATTGTATTCCTTGTATGATTCCTAATAAAATTAGTGTAGAAATTAATATTTGATCACGATAAAAAAATCACAATGAGACCAGGTATGAACACTGAGATCATCTTTTTATTGTTTGACTTTTTGTTTTTTTTCTCGCTGATATATAAATAAGATTATAAGGTTAACTCACGTGTATATTCCTGTAAACAAGAAAGGATTGAAAGTTCGCTCGGTCGGGGATATATGTTTGCTTTGATCTAAGTGGATATTTTTGAAAAATGTGTCCGGCTTTAAACGCATTGCATTTCATCACACATTAAAAGTTTTTATAGATTGTATTTGAATCATATGTGTTTCAATTCGTTTATGGCCAGATTGCGACTACGAGATGCTGCAGGTGCCAATTAAAGAAAAGGAAGAAAGAAAAAGAGAGGATTGAAGTGGGTTGAAATGGATTTAAATTTAATTTTTAGAAATAATGCATTCACAAACTTTAAAATAAGGTCTTTTCAATCTGAATGTATTTTTATTCATGTGAATCGAATAAAGCATATTTCTATCTAAAAATAATAAACTTTTTACTTTGTGTATACTTCTTCAAAATTCTGAATAGGAAATATGGTTTTTTAATTCAATTGAATCCAACTGAATCTAATTTAATCCAATGAATAAAAAAAGTTTTTGTTTTTTGTTTGTTCTTTAAAATACATATTTGGATAGATAAAATTTAAATTCATTTTAATCCATTCTTGTTTACTGGATAGAACATACATACAAGAAAATTATAAATGCAATGAATTTATAAAAAGTTATTTACATATAATTTAATATTATAAATATGCATAATTATTTCTATTTTAAATAATTTTTAAATCTAGAAAATGTAATTTAAAATCTTGCATTACAATTAAAATAAACATAAATTATTTATATTTTTATTATTTCTTAGTTATTATTTTAGTTGTCATTTTTATTGTATAAAATTATTTTTATATCGTTTCTAGTGGATAAAAAATTTTATGGAAAGACACCAATTGGTAAAAGACACTCAGAGAAGATACCAGTTAAAAAAAAATATTAATGAAACATTCTAGAGGCCCTGGACTTGAGTTAAATAGAATGACGGATACAATAAAAAATAAAATACTGAGAAAAAAATTAAAGCAGAAAGAGTTAGCTATAGAAGAACAGATAGAAGCTTCAGCTCGGACAGAATTATTATTGACAGAGGAGCATGGTTACTTGGAAGCAGAACCTGGAGAAGTTACTACTGAATATCGACAGAAACAAATAACAGAGAATGTGGACATAACAAGCGCGGCTAAACGTTTCAAACTAGATTTGCTATTTGGCCCATACTGCTTTAGATATACCAGAAATGGCAGACACTTGCTCTTGGGTGGGAAACAAGGTCACGTGGCAGCTTTCGACTGGGTGACGAAAAAGCTGGCCTGTGAAATAAATGTAATGGAATCTGTACATGATGTTACATGGCTACATCTGGAAACTATGTTTGCAGTAGCACAAAAAGACTGGGTTTATGTATATGATAATCAGGGAATAGAATTGCATTGCTTGAAAAGAATGAATGGTGTAACGAGATTAGAATTTTTGCCATATCATTTTTTACTTGCCAGTGGATCAAAGGATGGTCACATGGCTTGGTTGGATATTTCTATAGGCAAGCTAATTGCTCGTTATAACTCCAATTTGGGCAGAATATCTGTGAGTTTTATAAAAGATTGCATTTATTTTTGATTGTTCATATTGTATCTTAGATATTGCTTATTGACAATCATTAATTTATGATAGGTGATGACGCAAAATCCAAGTAACGCGGTGCTATGCGTGGGTAATTCGAAAGGAGTAGTGTCTATGTGGTCTCCAAATTCTCATAAACCATTGGCAAAAATGCTTTGCCATCATCAGTCAATTATGACGTGCACTGTTCATCCATATGGGACTTATATGGCAACTAGTTCTCTAGATAAATCTGTGAAGATATGGGATATTAGACAGTTAGCAGGACCAGTGAGTCACTTGTACCTTCGTTCACCCGCTCATCGTATGTCTTACAGTCAGCGTGGTTTGCTCGCACTTGGAATGGGCAATGTAGTTGAAGTTTATAGGTAATTTATTGATATAAAATAAATACTACACAATCGAGGAATTTTGATCATCTGTATTTATTTTTATATTAGAGAAACTTCTGGTGACTTCAAGCCATATTTGCGACATAGAACTGCTCGCAATGTGAACTGTGTAAGATTTTGTCCTTATGAAGATTTCTTAGGAATTTCAACAGCTAATGAATTTTCGTCACTTCTGGTGCCAGGAAGTGCGGAAGCAAACTACGATGCGCATGAAGTTAATCCATTCCAGACTAAAATTCAAAGACGAGAAACGGAAGTGAAAGCACTTCTAGAAAAGATACAACCTGAATTAATTACGCTAGATTCGACTGAAATACTTGAAGTTGATGTACCTACGTATAAAGAAAAAGTGGAAGCAAAGAAAAAACTTTTGGTAAATAAGAGAAATATTTTAAATTCAGATTATTTTGTATGATTATGACATTCGACATTTTTAATAATATTTGTTTTTAGTATATTAAGTCAAAACCAATAAACTTTGAACCTCGACGAACAAAAGCTAAGGGGAAAGGTGGCACTGCGAAAATAATCAAAACTAAAAAAATATTGAAAGACCTAAATCGTCGGGTAAGCATTGTGTATATTCTGAACTAATTATTTTTGCTAATTATTTTTACTTATAAATTGGACGTTAAATGATATAAATTATTATTTTTAGGAAATGATTGAAGTGCTTCGTGAAGAACAGACGGAAACAGAAACGAAAAAGACAGAGAATCAAAATAAAGATTATGGTGTATTAAATAGATTTGTTTCGAAAAAATAGAATAATATAATAATAGGATTCATAATTATGTATATTTAATTATTATACATTTTATATTATTATATATTTTAATATTTATGAAAGTTACGACAAATAATGATATTCATATTTCTTAAAAATAAAATTGACATCAGATTCTCGTTAAAAAATTATTAAAAGAAATTAACGAGATAAAGTTTGAAACATTTTATGGAAACTTTCTGTATTGATAATAACAAATTAATTTTTTTTCTTTTACTTTCATAAAAAGCAATTAGATTAATAAAAGGAAATTAAGAAAGATATTTCTTGAAATTAAATTGTATTTTTCGATATTAAAATTATTATAAAAATATTTAAATTTTTCTTTGTAATATTGTATAAACGTATGTGTATAATTATTATTTTTTATGTTTCTCCAATAAAAAAGTAGTTAATAAATTTCTATTCTGTGAAGCTTTGAAAATAAAAATACTTTAAAAGTAAAATACTTACTGTGAAAAACAAAAAAAGATTTATTGAAATACATTTTAGTTGATTAAAGAATACGCATTAAAACATATCAAAATAAAGATTAAAAATTTTTAATAAATTGATCTCAAAACATGATGTGTTTCTGCAGCAATACATTAGTTTTAATTTATTTGAATTTTTAATAAATTTTCTTTAGATAAAGAATAAATTTTCTCACGAGGTATACATATCTACTTCTTACTTTTTATCGTCATTTCTAAGAGATTAATTTTTGTAAAGAGTGAGTCAAAAGTTAGTAATTAAGTTTATCAAGTAATAAGTAACTTGACTTTGATAAATCATTTATTGAAATTTTATATCTTGTTTTTGTATGTTTAATAAAAATAAAAAATTCATTTTTTTTATTAATTTTTTTTTAATTCATTTTTTACAAATTCAATTTTTACATTTTTCAATAAAAATGAATGTAATTATTCTGATGTACAAAATAGATATGCAATTTATTTCACAATTTGCTTTGTGTTAAATACCAAATAAATGATATGAATGAATCATAGAGACTATAATAAAATCAAAAGTAAAGATTATGATTATTTTGTATGTATTTAATTTAAAAGCTAAGTTAAAAAATTAAAAGCTAATTAAAAATTGTTTAAACATTTATTTAAAAATGTACATGCGTAAATATATCTAAGAGGTATTTTAATTATATCTAAATTTTAAACAAATTCAATTAAATCCTATAAAAGTCGATATATTAAATGGACGTGTGCAAAAAATATATTACTAAAAATTAGATACAATACAATAGGCATTTCGATACTTAATTTATTGTAACGCACAATAGTTTTTATTAATTTGTTTCGTACTGAAGAAGACCCAAAAGATCGAAATGATTTTTCTTTGGAATCTTAATTTTTTTTATATATTGTTTAAACAATATAAATCTATGTTAGTTATAGAAAATTGTTGCATGCTTTTTCAAATTATTCTCATAATTTCATTCTATTAAATTTCTATTCAAATAGTAATGCATGTGTGTGATAGCTTTGTCTTCTTATAAATTACAAATATATGCAATAATATTTCGATTATTTGTTATTATATAATTATTATATAATTATTACCTAATAATTATTAGGAAAGGTAATAATTATATAATTATTTGATTAAAAGAATAAGATAGTTGAATATTTTCTAAGACTGAGAAGAAAAGAGAATATACGTACTAAGCAGTGCGCCGCAGTGATAATGTATTTCTTATGAATGATAGCTACATCGCAAATATACTTCCCATTCTTACAAGCTTCAATGAAACTTGATGAAGAAAATTCACCATCCAAAGCATCGTCGCCTAAGATTTGCAGACCTGGCAAACTCGATTGAAGATTTTGATTTTCTAATAAAGGATCTTATTAAAAATACTAATATTAAACTGTACTACGAACCTTTATTTTTTATACATATGTTAATGGTTTTTTTATTTAAATATTTATTTGTTATATAATAATAATATAGATTTAAAATACGACAAGCATGGAATGAATTGCGAGTATAAATATATTTAAAAAATTTTTACAGTAACATACGATTGCCAAGCGCATTTTTTAAAACAATTAAATGTCGAACAAATTGTTATGTCATTTTTGAGATATGGATAAGCGTTAAACTAATTTGTCAAATAACTGTGATATTTTTATACAAAACTAAGGTAAAATGCAATTATTAATTATTAATGTTTTAATAACATCCGAATATTATCATATATTTATCAATATCAAGCTGAGCTATATTATTGTGATATACATTTGAATTTTCCGTGATGCCTTAAAACTCATAATAAGTGAAAATTTACATCTTATAATTTTTCAATGAAATTTTCACAAATATACTTATCATAGGTGTATTAGGTACAAGATTATATCACTGGTGATAGAAAACATAAGGCCTTCATGTTACTTGAAATCTTCAAAAATTTTTGTACTTAAAATAAAATAAACACATATTCGAACATTGAGAAAGAGAAAATGAACATGCTGAAAATAAAAAGTACCAGTAACGAGAATAAACTTGTAACAATATATCGATATTATCAATTTGTGTATTGATCTCTACGTTATCTGTGTGCAAATAATAAGAAAGTGTATACGTTCGCAGAATATGTTGCCGAGGATAATATTATATGTAACTTTTTTTATAGTTAGGATAATATTATATGTAACTTTTTTTATAGTTTTTTGAATTAGCATTATTTATTTTATGATTATATAGGTTTTAAAATATAACATAATTTTTTATTAAGGATAAACTAATTTTAATTTATCATAGATGTTATTTATATATTACATTCAAATCTTGAAATTTATCTATAAATGCACGATCTACCTAAAAAAGATATTAATAAGGATATTAATAAAAAATAGCGCTAAGTATATTTTTAATGTCTTTTTACATATAATTATTTTATATGATATTCACAAAAAAACGCAGTGAAAAACCAAATATAATGGCAATGGAAAAAAATGAAACCAAAGTATTATTTTAACTATATTTTTAAAATATATTTATTCATAGAAGTAGAGGAAATATACGCCGATATTGACATCAATGATCTCATATAAAGACATCCATTTATTTTTTGAAAACTATAATTCTTGCATATTTTATTAATACCGAGAGAGAACATGATCTGTTTAGATAATTCTGACAATTGAAAGAGTGAAAACTCGATCATATACTCGTGGCTTGTTTCTATACAAAATCAGTTAAAAATGAATTTTATGAATGCGAAAATAAAATTCTGACGATTTTTTTGTAAATTACATTTAAATAATATGATTATATTATTGATAATATTATCTTTTTCAAGACATTATTTATAATTTAGTTCTTTCCATTGCATTTTTTGAATATATTTACAAAATGGTTTTGAATTAAAATATTAGAAAATATACTTGGCATATTTTTAATCATTTTTTGGGCGGTTTTTACAAATTTTTGCTAAGTTTTTGTTACATTATAAAATACGCACAACGTGTGTCATGTGTATGTTCTCTCATTTGCGTACTACTGTCTTTTCATTTTTTCTTGTATGAATCTGAATCGTATAAATCTGACAAAAATTTGAAATTGAAAGTTTGTTTTTTACTACTAGAAATTTAAAATGCCTATTACGGTCAAAGCTGGATCTTATTGCTTTAAATAATTCAATCTTGGATTACTAATATATACTATATATATAATATGTATATATATAATATGTATATATATATATAATATGTACTTGCATATATTATAGTTTTTTCGAATTGCGCGCCGAATTGTTTTTCTGGACTATAAACGCAATTAAAATCACTAGTAATCGCGAATTAAATTGACAAGCAATTTTAATAATTTAATGTTATCAAGCATTATAGAAAAATGTTGAAACTGTTAATAAATTTATTGCAAAAAATAAATTAAGTTGCGGTTACGTTTATAGTCCGGAAAAACAATTCGGCGCGCAATTCGAAAAGACTACAATATGGTATATGCAAGTACATATATAATATATATAGTATATATTAATTTAGTAATCCAAGATTGAATTATTTAAAGCAATAAAATTCAGCAACTATAATAGGCATTTTAAATTTCTAGTATTGATTGTGTTTATCATATGTGCGATCTAAAATGAATGAAGATTCTTAATATTGTTTGCTTTTTTAAGGAATATCGAGTATTACTTTGGTTGTCTTCTATGAGTAGTCAAAGTAAAAAAGACACTTGTAATTTAGTGAAAAAATTGCACAATATGTTTGTTTTAAATAAAATTATTTATAATAAAATTTAAAATATTTTAAATGCTTAGCTCTGTATATCCCAGCTAACCATTTGGTTGTAAAACCAGATCTTAGTACTCTACTGTAATTTCGTAAGATCTTAAATCTGAAAAATACATTCTGAAGTAAATTAAAGACAATCAATACCAGAGCAAATCTGACAATAGCAATGCGACAAATGAATGTTAAATAAAGATCAGCTCCGATAGAAGCAAAAATATGGATATTTTTTATAGACTACTAATTGTAAATTATATTCTTGCATAACGAATGCTGATACTTTTGCAATAGTAAACCTGTTTAAAGTTTATTATCAATTTGCCTTCATGTGTTTGACATATCTGTTCGCTGATTTATCGTTAATTCGTCATATATTTTGCTCAACCAAATTTGTTGCAGGTCATTCGGCAAATATAAGCTTAGAATGACAGAAAATGTCTTATACACGCATGCACACATGCATATATATTATATATAATAAAAGACCAATTTTATAAATTACAATTCATCATGAGTAAAAATATAATTTTTTTCTTAAGAACTGATTTTTATCTTCATGCAATATTCATTAATTATTAAAATTGATGATTAATCACAGGCATATGTAAAATAAAAATATGTATCTATTTACATAAATAAAAATATATGTGCATATGTATTTACATAAATGAAATACATAAATATGTCATAAAAGATCCAAGAATGATATTCAGTTGTTGATTGCTGCCTGCATTAATAGTTTTATTAATAGTTTTATTAATCCACTCTTTATAAGGGTACACTTTGGTGAACACATCTGGATTGCCATCGGCGCATGGCTGTCTATTATATGACATGATGCCAACCAGTTCGTCTTCGTAAGTAAGCGCACTACCGGCATCTCCCTACAAAGACAGTGTATTAAATATAATATTAGCCAGTTTTTATGTATATATTGTTGTTATGTATATATTGTTTTATGTATATATTGTTAAAGTTTAAATATTAGTGTACGACGTAAATAATTGCCAAATGAGTCAAATTTAGCTGTTTTTGTAAAGCAATTGATTGCTTCTGTATCAGAAATAACTAGTTCTGATAATCTAGAAGAAAGAAAACTTTTATTTCTTGATATCAATTTAATCTGAAGAAAAAAACAACAAGATGACATCTTTATAAATTATAGGAAGATAAAGATCACAAGAGTTAAGCGTATATACAATTTATTTTACGATTATAAATATACTTACATCGCACATTCCTTTATTAACCGCAGTAAGGGTGCACATATTATTGGTGGAGTTACTATACAATTCGACGCACTCCGTTTGAGAAAATCCATTCACTACAATTTGTTGAAGTTGATTCGGAATTAAACCGTCTGTCTAAAAATAAATATTTTTAATTAAATATATGTCCTGGTCTTTAAATAGAAGTAGATTCATAGACCTGTTTTCTTTGTCGTTGAATTAGATTGCATTAATTCTATTTTCTATCTTGCTTTCGTCAAACTTCAAATATGTATCTATTATAATTTAAGTACAAGTTTACACTAGTTTAGCTACAAGATCCTTACATCTGATATAATTTTAAATAATTTTAAAGGAAATATAAGATATATTTCTTATATTTACCTTAAGCTTTCCCCAGCCAGTAACATTTAATTGAAGACCCTCGAAATTACGGTCGGAAGATGTTAAATTTATTAATTTAGTGTTATTACTAAAGCTAATTTTGTTTGTTAAGTTAATTAAACCAATATCGTTTATGTGCAGCGTTTCATTGTAATCAGGATGTATTATTAGATTGTGCGCCAAATATCTAGTTTTAGGATTATCAAGATAAATGCTTCCAACATCGATGGAAATATCTTTCGGTAACTTTCTGTAATAATCAGTAAAAATTTGCATGTATTTAATTTAATTTAAAAGTTAATTTAAAAGATTAACTTTTTTTTAAATATGAATTTATTTGAAAATGTATATCTGAATATATCTGAGATATCATTACATAATTACATATAAACAATATAAATTGTTTATTTCTAGATATAAAAAATTGTTACATGTTTCTTTAAAGAAGGATGGTAAAATAAAGCTAAAATTTTCCTGTAAACATTTTCCTGTAAATATTATTACGTTTGCTGAACTCAAATATGAAACTTAAAATTATCCAAAATCTAAGGAATTTTGTGAAAACGCAATTTTTCTATACACAAAAGCCTTGTTTTGCAATACATATTCTAATAATCAAATAATAACTACAATATAAGTAAAAGAAATGTCCTTTTATTGATGTGTGTGTGTGTGTGTGTGTGTGTGTGTGTGTGTGTGCGCGCGCGCGCGCGTGAAAAAGGGAGAAAAAGGGAGACAATTATTTATTTTCATCGAAATTCCACAATTTTATAGTTCTGTGTTTTGCGGATGTATATTATATATTTCATACTTTTTTCCTTGTTCGCTATAACATATCAAATGCATTTTTTTTTCTCTTACATTTGTCGATTCTTACATATCTTTATATGCTTTCCTCAAATATCTTTTTATTTACATATCTTTGATTAAGAAAAAATGTGCATACTACAGCAAACAAGAAAAAAGTAAGAAATGCAAAACAAAAAAAGTATCAGTTTCAGTCTGCAAAGTTTAAAAGTAAAACACTACAGAATTTTGATAAAAAATAAGCGATCGTAAAGCACTTTTTTTAGAGATGTGCGAATCAAGCATTGATAAGACTTGAATCAAACCGAATCTGAAATCTTTACGCCGAATTGAATGGAATCAAATCTTTTATTTTGATTTAAAAATGAATTGAATTCGAAAATTTTTATACATCTGACATCAGTTAAAAAAGAGATCTTAAAAAGTTGAAAAAACTCATTTTGAATGTACAAGTATATCGAAAAATTAATAATATGACATAAATATATGTAAAACAATATTTTGGTAATACATTAAAAATGAACTTATTTTCTCATTTATTTAAAAAGATCTGGACTGTCATTTAAAATATCCACTGATCCGATTCGATTTGATTCCAATTTAAACTAATTCTCTCTGTTTCTCTTTCTCTCTCTTTCTCTCTCCTTTTCCTCTTTTTTTTTCTCTTAAAAACTTCAATAAAAGAATTTTTTTTTTATTCACAATTATTATTTGATTATTAGAATGTAAGTATTTATTGCAAAACGAAATTTTGTGTAGAAAAATTGCGTTTTCAGAAAACCCTGAATTTTAAATAATTTTTAAATTTTATGTTCGAGTTCAGCAGGTCTAGTAATATAAAAATAGACTGATTTTAAATGTTTCTTTTACAGGCAAACTTCGATCCAATTTTACTATTCTTCTTTCTCATTTTCTCATAATTTCGTTCCGTTATACAAATATTTGCTTTTAAATAATATATAATAATAGCATTGCTCTTTTATTAATAAAATTCCAAATGTAGAAAATATAATAATTATTCAATTAAGACTTAGATAGTAATAGACAATTGAATGCTTTTTAAAATTCAGAGGAAAATACTCATACTCCGATAAGCAGTGAGCCGCAGTGATAACAAATTTCTTGTGGATGATAGCACCACCGCAAAAATGGTTTCCATTTTGTTTCAATGACACTTGATAAGGATATTGCTCCGCTGAAGCATTCGTGCCGCCTACGATTTGCGTATCCACACCTGTCGATTGAAAAAGTTTTTTTTGTCTTTATAATATCTTATTAAAAATATAAATTTTGAACTTTATTAAGAAATTTTATTTCCTTATATATTAACTTTTTTCTTTATTTTAACATTTATTTTTTATACAATATATATGTAAATTCCGTTTTAAAATATGACAGTACTGAATAAATTATAAGTATATGTAAGTAATATTTTAATAAAATTTTAAAAGTAACAAGATTGCGCTACATTAGTCGTTTTAAAAATATTATAAATGCCAAATTACTACGTTTAATAAAATATGTGTATAATCCGCTGAACTAATTTTTAAATAATTTGTTATGATATTTTCGCTTATATAAAATGTAATTATTAACGCTTTGGATTATATGAGACAATTACGTGACAGAATTAAGTTATATAACATCTGGTCGTGCGCGATATTAATCTTAATACTATTATGATATATGTTCAAATTATTTGTTGTGCATTAAGGCTCATAATTTGTTAAAATTTACATCTCTTTAAAATTTCTCAATAAAATTTTCACAAATATATATGTACTTACCATAAGCGGTGTGGTATATTAAACACGTGATTATGAGATCTGTGATAGAAAACATAGTGATAGTTACTGAGGTTCGCGAAAAGCGTTATTTCGATTTATATAACTATCGATCAACATTATCAATTTGTGCGTATCGATCCGCCCGTTATCTTTGTGTACAGGTATAATGAAAGAGGTATATATTTTTGCAGAATGTATCATCAGGATGATGTAAGTATTTTTTACTGTAATTTCTCTTGAATCAGCACTATTTATTTTATGATTACGTAAGTAATTTCGAAATTGTGAAAGAATCAATTGCTTTAACTGTTGTAACTATACATATTTTATATTATTATACTTTATACGTTAATATATAATAAAAATATGTTGATTCCAGACGTATTAATGAGATACTATTGCATAAACTTATTAAGTTTTTGAATTTATCAATTTTTTCAAATTATTTTACATAAAAACGTTACAAAATAATGTTTAGTCCTTTTTTGATATCTTTAATATCCTTTTTTTAGACGCATTGCATTTAGAAAATAATTTAATGTTAAATCATCTCCAATTTAAAATTAATTACTTGACTTTAATAGAAAATGTGTTCAGAATTTCTGTAAATTCATAAATTGTTTACGTAAAAATAAATTTTTGTATGCAAAAATGAAAATAAGAATAACAACTTCCAATTGCCTTGATCTTAACAAATGTTATCTAGAATATAATTCTGAATAACACTCAAGAGGTTTTAATTATTGGTCGGACGTCTTGGATAATATTTTCTAATGAATTAATGGCGGTACTGTAACTTTCGAATTTTATAATTCAAAAAGTATTTAATGAAAATGAACTTTATTGTAGTACGCTTTTTTTGAAAAGCTCCCAACACCAGTTATTAGATTCTGGAATAAAAAATAGGGCATTTCATAAAAAAAAAAAAAATCGAATGACGACTCTACTCAAGGACAAACTGATAAGCTTAGTAAATAGATCTTTTTAAATCCTACAACTTTGTCTGAAACATTTTTTCAATAAATCAATACTTTCTGAGATAATTAGTCATTGCGAAACTTTTGGACCTCACTATTGTATATTAGAATAATATCTAGTAAAATATATTTTGTGCAAAAAAATATTTTGCTGTTTCAGCTAAAATTGTTGTCGTTGTTTTTTATATTTAATAGAAAATTATGTATCATATGCGCGGAAATCATAACATAATATTCTAATATTTGCAAGAAAAATGAATCATAATCATATATGAATCACTGCTAAATGTGAATCGTAACAATCACAATTATCCGAATGAATGTTACAGAAAAACTTTCTAGATAAATTTGAAAATATTATTTGAAAATAGTTCAGATATAAATTCTGTTTCTATCATTTATGTATATTTATTAGACACAAAACATATTTAATAATATCGTAATGCTTACTAGTCATTTATTTATTTCGCTAATTTTTCGTATCTATGTAATTTTCCGCTATACAACTGTAAAATTATTTTTTTCAGCATATGCAAAATTAAATTTAAAGATGTACAATAATATAAGAAGTTATTTCTTATATAATTATAGTAGACATAATTATAATAGTTTAATATAAAATACGGAAGATATTTTAAAAAATATATAAAATAGCTGCAAAAGCGTTTATAAAAAAATATTTATCAAAATGTATTTTATTTAATTTAAAAGATATTTAAAAAAAGAGCAAAATGTACACTAAATATAAATAAATGTATTGGGAGTACAAATTAGTTCGGTCTCTAAAGATTGCTCCAGC
>NW_012130170.1:115844-124215 GCF_000143395.1 Atta cephalotes | reverse complement strand
ACACACACACACACACACACACACACACACACACACACACACACACACACACACACACACACACACACATTTATTAAAACACAAGCTCACACACACACATCATCAGCTACAAAACAATTTTTTTCTTAAAATTGGATTTCGTCTTCATGCATTATTTATAATTAAAATCGATAATTGATCACAGTAATAAAATATATATGTATTTATAAAAATAAATGTATAAGTAGATACATTGTAAAAAGTTCAAGAACGATGTTTGATTGTTGGTTGCTGTTTGTATTAATATATATTCATTAATCCATTCTCTATAATTGTATTGTATATCTTGGTGGACACAATTAGGAAGCCAATTTTTATTTTCGCCAAGAATTTATAAAATAATTATTTTGATTTGAAAACTTCAAAAAAATGATCGTCAGTTAGTACGCTTAGTCGCATTAACAAAATGCCATACTGTTGTTTAATTTTGCACAACTCGAAATGTGTATGTAACTAAATAAAATAATAATACGTTAAAGTTTAAAAAGAATGAAAAAGTATGCGTAATTAAATGCACTTAAAAATGAAAAGTTTGAAAGTAAAAATATATTACAGTAAATGACTATTATCTATTGACATATTAGTTTTATAATATAACGGCAAAATAAATAAATAATAAATTCTTCAATAATAAATTCTTTTTCTTAGAGATTATCAGTGTTTTTTTCAGACTGATGTATTAAAAGTGTCTTAAAGTTATCGGCGCTCAATCATATCTGAAATAAATTGATTTAATAAAGAATATATATTGTATTATTCGAAACATCTAACTTCGACCGTGATAGCGTTCTCTATCATATTTAATGTATGAGTAAATAATTCTAAAAGTAATCACTAGACTATACTACCTAATAGAGAAGATAAAAGAGGCCATATTTACTGGTAACAAAATATATATATGTTCGTAGAAAATACGTTATCGTCAAGGATATGTATTATGAGAAGGATAGTATTATGGATTCGAAAAGACATAACGACCGAATATTTTAGAATGTATTTTATTAATCATATAATAGCAAGTTATGGTTATAAACTCAAATTGTATTTGAATAGATATAATTTTCTGCTTTTTGTACGAATTAAAATGATAGTTAAAATCATAGTTACATACATCATTTTAAATATTAAATAATTATAGTTTTAATTTGATTTCTTTTTATGAAAGATAAATCCAATTTTATATAAATTGTTATATAAATTGAAAATATTATTTTATGTATTAAGAAATTCCTTAAATTTTCATCTAAATTTAATGCATAAAATACTGTTTGTAAATAAACATTTTATATATATAGTTCTCTTTACATAATTTATTAAACAGAAATTGCTAGTCATTGATTCTTGCTGTTTTAAAATAATGAATGTCGTAATTGTAAAAAATTTCGGAATGACAGTTTGATGGGATGTAGATCTATTACAGTATCAGATTCCTGTATAGTATTTAATCCACGATCGATAGGAAGATATTCTGGTAGATATATCTGGAGTACTTGTACCACATGGACCATAACTATACGACATAAGACCAACTAAAATCCCATCAGAAACGAGTGGACTACCGGTGTCGCTCTATCGTAACAATTTATTTAATATTGCTTGATAGAAAATTTTATTTATGTATGTATAATTTGTTGGAATGCAATAATTTTATATTTTATATTATTAAATTTTAAATTTTTGTCGACAACAACGTGTGACATTAAAACTTTCTGATTTTATATTATAAGAAAAGCGTATAATAACATTTGATAAAAATTATTGAATTCCAAGGAAAGATATCCAAACGGTAAACATTTTTATTTTCACTTTTAAATATAAATTTATAGATAAAATGATAGCATTAATTGTGCTATTCATTTGATAAACTTGTTTCTTTGTCTATTATAACAGATATCTGTTTATTTCACAATATACTATTATACTATTATACTATTTATTTCACGGTTACTTACGTGGCAAAATCCTTTATTCTCCGTTGTAAAAGTACATATATGAGTCTCTTTGACGTATGCCCATCTGTTGCATAACTCATGGGAATATCCTCTTACTATAATTTCTTGCAAGCGATTAAAAACTAAATCACTCGACTAAAAGAAATTATTAATTTATTTAACACTTTATTTTATTAAATTTATATCATAATTCTTTATAGATTATTATTTTCATATTTTATATGTAAACTTTTTTAATTGTTTTATTATATAAGTATGCAAGTATGCATTTGTTTCTAATAGAAAGAATATATAAAAAGTATATACAAATTACATTTGTAAGTATTATTTTAGATAACTTTATATTTATTTACTATTTCTTTTCCTATTAGAAAAGAACTTATCATATATTTATTGCTATCTTTTTAATTTTTTAACTTCTCTTTTATACATATATTTTAAAATAAGTTCTTTATTTAAGACTGAATATAAGATACAATATTTCTAAAGTAAGTTATGATGCTCTTTAATGCTTATTTTAATAGACATGTTTAAAATACACTTAATTCTGAATTATAAATTAACAATGTTATATTGATGTTTTTTGTAAAACGTTATTCAAAGGAATTTATTTTTTAAATTTTACATCAACTAAAGAAACGATTTGGCAAAAGAAAAATAGCAAAGAATTTATAATGCTTTTAAATTTACCCAAAGATCTCCCCAGCCAGTAACTAAGAGAGGATAATCATCGAAATTGCGATCGGTAGTTGACAAAACAATTGGCTGGACGTTTTTGTTAAATATGATATTGCTTGATACTTGGATTAAACCAATATCATGAATACGTAGCAAATTATTGAAACCAGCGTGTATTATCAAGTTTTTTACTTGATATACTGCATCAATTGCGTTAAAGCAATTGCTTCCAACGATGGCATAAATGTTGTAAGGATTCTCGAATCTAATGATTCATACAAATGATAATTATTTAATATTTGATTCAAATTTAATGATACAAATGCTTAAGGGAATACTGATATAAAAAGCAATAAAGATTTGTTCTTTATAATTCTCGTATTATAAAATATAAAGTGAATTTATTTATTTTCAGTTTTGCTAAAAATTTTCTCATAATTTTTTTGGATAATTTAAAAGAAGCCTCTCTTTGATTGTTACTTGTATCACTTCAGATAACTATCACACTGGAAATGCACGAATAGAATACGTATTTGTTATATATACATACTAGGAGCTGAAAATTTTACATTACTAGTCGATTTTTGAAAAATATTATTAATCTATGTAATTCTATAAAAATCTTTATTTATTCACACAATTATTCAAATAAATTATAATTAAAAATCTTCTTGAAGCTTCCGCGGATGTTTTCTGTATAAAGATTATGCGTTTCATGGGTTTTCTCCGTGTCCAGATCCATTTTTGCAATATCAACATTTCATGAATTTTGCAGTCCACTTCATCAGGGCAAGCAGCACTTCATCGGGGGAGGAACAGCTCAGTATCAGATTGCTCCTCGCCTTGATGAAGTGAACTGCAAGGTTCACAAAACGTTGGCATTCCAAGAATGGATCTGGATATGGAGGAAATCCGCGAAACGCATAATCTTTATATATAATTAAAAATATTTAAACAAGATAAGAATGTATGTACATACTGATTAATACATTGAGCAGTAGTAATAATATAATGTTCGCTTATAATGGCTCCACCACAAAAATGAGATAAAGAATCTAATGTCAAATCATTTCTCAATGACACCTGATAAGGATATGTGTCCACAGCGTCATTGCTACCGACAATTTGCAGATGTGGCAAACCTATCGATTAAAAGAATTTTTACATTTGTTTTCGTTAAAGATATCAGTTTGGGAATGACTGTCACATAAGTCATTTATCTTTGTCTTATATTTAAAAGAATTAATAACATTAAACACACAAAATGCGAATAGAAAATTTTTCGAAAATTTTTAATACCTTGGACTTGCATTACTAGAAGTACTAAATTTATTAAATAATCTTTACGATTATATGAGTTAGATTATTAGAAAGAAGAATTTAGAATTCTAGAAAGTAAAGTTTGATATGAAAATTTTTTGAGACTTATTTGGATCTTATAACGCGCGCGATAAAAAGATTATATAATGAGTATAATGTTATTATAGTAAATATTACTTACCGTAGGTGGTGAGCACCAGACATGCGATTATAAAACCAGCGACAGCATTCATGGCGATAAGCATTATGGTACAACATTCATGACGATAAGCACGTTGAACATGTTATCGTCAATTTATATCCTATATCATAGATTGAAATCACTTGGCACTTTAATTTATCTAAGTGTATCGATAGAAAATATGCACAAATTAACGTACGTTGTTATTTACGACATTTATTTATATACAAACTATATTAATGGCAAACCCATTATTAATCAGGAATTTGTTTATATAATTTCATTGAATTTTATAATGATGTGTAGCATTACAGTTACAGTATAATTAATCGTAAAAGCATTTATAAATTTTTATATATTTTTGTATAATAGAAAAAGGTGTTTTATATAATAAATATATTCATTTGAGATTTTTAGATATTACATTTGATATTCGATTTTTAGTAAACAATATATATTTCTTTTGGAAGATAAATAAGACTAAATTTTAAAAAATGTTCCTTATAAATGTATACAAATGATATTTTTGTAGAAGCATATATTCTAATTTATTAATTTTTTAAACTTTATAATAAATTGATATTGGACATACATGATATAAGAGAGCACAAATATTTTATTGCGTATTTAATGTGTATCTACGTAGAATAAATTATTTAAAGTTATATTAATAATTTTTTGATTTTTAAAATTGCACGCGACAATGATGATGTGTCCATTCTTACTAAAAAAGTCTTATAATTTATTGAGATTTCGATGTAATTTATTGTTAGTAATAATCAATTTTGCAATTAATAAATAGATATTATATTATTTTTTATGTTTTTTACATTTTTTGATAGATTCATGTTTAGTAAACAGAAATACGGAAATGACTATTTATTACATTTATGTAAAAAAATATTAAATTATAAAAAAGTAAAAGTAAAAAAAGTTTTAAATAAAAATTTGTAATTTCATTTAAATTGCTTCAATGAAACGACTTCGGACTTTATTATAAGTCTTCGAATGTATATAAGAATAATCTGTAAAATTTTTGTAATATTTCTAATATTTCAAAAATAAGTACTAATCATTCTTAATGATGGTTATGAATTTTATATTATATTTGTCTTCTTTACAATATTAATGATCTATAATATAGTATAATTTTAATCATCAAATCCACATTGCACCATGCTCTGTCTTTAAATATAAGATTAATGCAGATATGATCACGAGATTAATAAATATTTGTGTGAAATATTATATTATCTTTCTCTTTCTCTTTCTGATCAAAATGTTTGTCATATGTTTTGTAACATATTGTAAAAACAAACTTGAATGAAAAATATTTATAGATGTTTTTTAAAATATTAAAATATTTCTTAATGTAATAATTTAATTTTATAAATAATAAAGTGATACAATTATTTCATTTTATTATTCAGATACTGATATACTGATATATTTTAAATATTGATATACTGGGCAAGCCAATTCGCAAAAGAGAATACCCTAGTATACACGTCCGGAAATCCTCTAGCGCATGGTCGAACAAACGAGGAAAGGCCAATTTGAATACCATTGGCGACGAGCGGACTACCAGAATCACCCTAAAGAAGACATTTGTTAGAAATGATACTACAATGTTTAATATCACAAGAAAATAATTATTAATATATATTTTAAAAATATAGAATTTATAATAAAAATGTAAAGAACACATACTTATAGAATTTGCATGAAATAAAATAGTAAATTAACTAAAGTATTATTGACTCATTGAATTTTTTAGAAATTTGTGTAATTAATCATTTTTTAAATAATTGCTTGTTTATAAAATTAAAATTATTTAATCAATATATTATGTGTTTAATTAAGATCAATTATCATACTTACATGACATGCTCCTTGTCCAAATTGTGAAAATGCACAAATTTGACTGGGCCTCACACTCAAGAATAGATATTTGCATTGTGATTGTGAGTAAACTTTCAGATTAACTTTTTGAAGCTTATCAGGAAGTTCACCTAAATACTGTAAAAATATTCGAAGAAATATAAGAAAAAATGGAGAGATATATACTTTGATATAAAATCCTAAAAGACATTGGTGTAGATTTTTTCATCGTAATTTACTTTTATGTTTCATATTTAGCGATGTAATTTGACTAGTAGTAATATTTTATGTAATATCTATACTATTTTACAATTGTAAAGAAATCTCTATTTGATTACTTATTAAGATATAGTTTGTTATTCTTCTTACCCTTAGTGTTCCCCATCCTGTCAAGAAGCAAGCATCGCCAACCAAAACAGAATTCGTCTTTGCGATAGAGATTGGTTGCACCAATTTATTGTATTGTATATCCGTTTTCAGATGAAGCAAACCAATGTCATTGTATAATAAATTAGGATCATAATCAGGATGAACAATGGCTTCTTCAGGAATGTAAATATAACCGGATTCACTTAAACGATTTGTGCCAGCATGAACTGTTACGTTTTTGAGACTTTCTGAATCGGTAAATCTGTATTACACAAAATTATAAATTATAAGAATTATATATTGTATTATATAAATAAGAAATTAATATTGATTTGCAATTGCTTAAATTAAATTTAATTAGTTAACATTAATAATTAAAAAATTAGAAATGTAAATACGGCCGAAGAATTTAAATATTTATATATCTAAAAATTTTCCAAGGAAATCTGAAAAATCGAAATAATAAGAAATGCTAATAATAAAACATTGGTTAAATATTGTAGTCCTTTAGGAATTAGTACAGGATTTTTAAATCTTACTCCCATAGCAGAAATTGTCATAGTATCTACATCACAACAATCATGGTTACGTCATGGTGATGTACGAATGTCCGCTTTGTCACAAATGTGACGTCATGGTGATGTGCGAATGTTTTGTAACATGTGTCATTTTATTATGACAATTTTACAATGACATCATAATTTCTTCTTGACTATTTTGATTCTATTAATTGTGATATAATTGTGATGTGTAACCCTTTGCTATGGGAGTATTTTGCATGCTGTACAAAAGAAATACTCACTGGATAAGACAATGACCCGCGGTAAGAATATAATGTTTTGAGATAATGGATCCGCCACAAAAATGACTGACTTTATGTAGTCTCAGAGACACTATATAAGGATGAGCTCCATCTAAAGCATTAATTCCACCGACGATGTAGGAATCTTCAGCTAAACAGATTTTTAACATTTTTAACATAGAATTTTTTCGATAAACTTTTATTTAAATGTTTGTCTTATGATTACATTTATATTATATATTTATATCAAAGATTTTGCAAGTTATAATAATATAATAATGGTTCTTAATTACTTTTTTAAACATAAGATCAAATAGAAAATGTGACGTTTTTGGAAACAGTTATATTACGACAAAGATTAAATCACTCTCAATAATAATATCTAATTTTTAATAAAATAATAAAAAAATATGAATTATTGTTATTGATTACTTATATTCTAATTAATTATTCTATTTTTCTGTGAAACATTATAGAAGTCACAAAAATGTATTATAATAAAGAAGTTCAAAGACATATAAATTAAACACATTTAAATAATTGGAATAATTAAGAAATTCTATTTAATTAAATTATATTATATTGTTATACAGAAAAAATAATATTATAGAAAATTAGATATTATTTACTATCAGTTGACTCTTCATACTTGATTGTATAAGTATATAAAATGTATTTTTATACAATTTTTACAAATATCAATTTAATTTCAGTGAAATAATATATTTAAATGTTGAATTGAAATCCATTAAATATATGTTGTACTTATAATTAATGTTATCTATACTGCTGTATTATTGAAAAATATTAATAGCAAACGGCGTAAATACATAGAAAATATATGAAATCAATAGAAATGTAGCAAAATAAATTTTTTATTTTTAAAATATTTTTACGGAAAATATTTTTACATCAATTATATTATAATTTACACTATAAATAAAATCAGAGATTATTCTAAATTTTTATATAAATTTACAAAGAATAAACTGGTTTTATTGTTTTTCCGCTTAAAATGTCTTATTTGTTTTCCCTTACCATGGCTGACTGCAATCAAACAAATGAACAAGAGACTAAAGAATATATTCATTATGAAAGATTAGCTATTATTGAAGAAAAGAAGTGCTTTATAGATATATATATATATAT
>NW_012130170.1:108042-110425 GCF_000143395.1 Atta cephalotes | reverse complement strand
TATATATATATATATATATATATATATATATATATATATATATGTTTGAAATAACTGGAATAAAGATATAAAAGATATAAATCACTTGCGACGCTTATATGGATTTTTCTCAATATAGTATCGCACGATAAAATATTATTTATAGTTTACATTGTGTACTTATTCATAATAATGATTGTTTTAATTAAATTCGTATTTTCTGCTGTTATAATTTTTCTTAGAAGAATGGGGATTTATATTTGATAATATAATTTATTTGATGTATATAATTTATTTGATAATGTATATAATTTTATATTTAATTTATTTTTATATTTTTTATATCAATTACTATATCTAACATTCCAAACTAACATTCCAAACATCATCAATGTATTACGTATCGCAAAGGTAATCAACATCTTGTAATGTAAAGAATTATAAGTCATCTGTTTGATCAAATTAAACAAATTCATAAATAATAAATAAAAAGTAAATTTTATTTGTAAATAAAAAATAAATTTTATAATAAAATCTCTAAAATAAAAGAAGTTATTTACAAGAATAAATATTGTATTTAAATAGGGCACTGCATATTTAATTCGATTGCTATGTTACCTATCTGGATAAGCGTGACGCGTGAATTTTTACAAGAATTTCATTCTCTTTCCATTTATGGAAAATACTACTATATTTACTCAATTGATTTTTTTAATTATTTGTAAGACATAAAAGACAAATAATAAAATATTATTAAAATAATATATTATATTTACCAGAATTATTAATTTTTATTTCTTTGCTTTTACTTATTTGTTTTATTCTTGTTTTATTCTAAAGGCCAATATTCACAATCTATTCTGGTTTTAAATCATATAAATGTCTTAAGATGTCTTAAGATACGGTTCTTAGTTAGTGACATTTCAAAATTGTGCTTAAAATCGTTAAATATGAAAACTGATCATGAATACCGGTCAAAAACTTTTATTATTTTGGAATTGTTTCTATTTAAAATATAAATTATATTATTAACTATTTAATATTAATATTTATAATATGTATACTCATAAAAAGCAGCAGTACAATAAACAAGGATATTATGCGTGTAAAAAAAATAAAATGAATTTGAATATTGACAATTTATTGACAATTTATTGTATAATAGAGAAAGCGTATATTCCATAAAAAAATTTTTTTTAGTGTATTATTAATTAAATTATAAATCAAATAATATTAAATTATAATAAACAAGTTAAAATCGTTAAATATTCTATGACCGAATTTATATAATATTTGTGGAATAAATCCTGCAAACCGGGACGAAGTTGGACAATATTTTAAAGTTTTTGAAGTTTTTCCACAGTAAACATTATACAAAAAAATTAAATTACAATATATAATCCATCTCTAATTCTTCTACTTTAGACATAAAATACTATTTTATAAATTAAATAACATTTTTTATTTTTTCAAATTTGCTTTGACCCAAGATCTCAAACTGGAAACTCTTGTGTAAACATCTGGGTATCCAAATGCACAAGGAGGATCAAAGGGAATAATTCCAATTTGAGATTTATTAACCACCAATGATCCACCAGAATCTCCCTGGAATGAAGATGAAATTAATAATAAAATGTCAGTATTTATATATAGTAAGAAATTGTTTACTGCAAATGATAGTTATAACCATTTCAGTGTTAAGGAGAAAGTGTAATTATGTAACAATATAATTAAACTCATAATTTTTATACTATAATAATATAATTTTGTTAATATTTAACATTATTTATTATTTTATTGTTATTAAAAATATACATGTAATTAATTTGTTTTATGATTAATAATTATTAGTTTACAAAGCATATTCCTTTTCCTGCTGTAATCAAAGTGCAGATATGGCTAGGTTCCAATTTCGGTTGTACTGCCTTGCAATCTTCTTGAGGATAAACTATTAATTCAATTTCTTGCAACTTATGTAGAGTACTTTTCTAAAAAAGCATTGTTGTATTGATAATCAAAGCAACTGTCATACGACAACAAGGGAATTATTCTTATCAAAATGTTTTTTCATTCATTACTTTTAAGTTCATTACTTTTAACGTGTTATTACATATATAAAGGAAAAGTAACTAATTTTTCTAAAAGAGGATGTCTGATTCTTGGATATAAATAACTTGCAAAACTTCCGTCTCATGAATATGATATTACCGAAGTAATTCCCCATCCGGTTAATGTGCATGGCTTGCCCTCGAGTTCTTTATCGGATGTTACAAGATTTATTGGTTGCACTAATCTGTTGCACACACACACACACACACACACACACACACACACACACACACACACACACACACACACACACACACACACACACACACACACACACACACACACACACACACAC
>NW_012130170.1:96383-101989 GCF_000143395.1 Atta cephalotes | reverse complement strand
TTTTTTAAAAATTGTATCAAAATTGTATAGCAGATATATAATTATAAAAATTATATATTATGAAATTACAATTGATAAACGTTTCGAAATAGTCATCTTCGTTATCGTGAGTAAGTATTGGGAGTCCCGTTTGCTTACAACTTTATTCGCACAACCGTATTGCACACAATGTATTGCACACACGACAATATATTCTACAATCAAATCCGGAAAGTATTGTGTTCGGTCTGAATTGCCCCTCTTTTTATTCTATTCGGCCGAATATCATTTTAATATCCAATAATATATTCGACTAAAATTTTATATTGAAAGTTTGCATTACTGATGCAGAATTCTATTCTTTTTAGAGAGAAAAAAAGTAATACAAAATTTATATGGTTTTAGTCGGTAATACAGACGATTTTAGGATTCTCTTAATTCGAAATTCATAAATCTTAATACATATATATCATTTACACATGTTTCTTACATATAATATTAAACTGCATGATAATAATAATTAATATGGTTATAGATAAAGAATAATGTTGGAAAATTTTCCGTAATTTAGTAGTAGTTCGCTTACGTAAATTTTTGCAAAAATTTTTGTTTAGCATGTTTATGAAACATTGATAAGGTTTCATTCTTTGCAATTTTCTGATAAATCGCTCATTAGTGTATTTATTTGTATTTATATGAGACATTTCACATCAAAAGTTTCTTTGAAATATCGTCATTTTTTTTAAATTTGCTGATACATTTTACAGATAAAAATATGAGACACATGTTTCACGAAAAAAATTTCTTTGGTGAAGCTATTCACAATTGTAAGAAATTCATAAAAAAACGTCGAACATTTAAATTATTATCATTAATTAATAAAAATTATTATCGAAATCATTAGTACAAAAAATGCAAAATGCCAATTTTAAAGATTTTAAACTGTTCTAGAGATGAGTTATTTTTAATTAATTATTTTCATATAAATAAATAATTTTCCATTTGTTTATTATTTTTTATTAACATTTTTTATCATCAACTCAATTTAAAATTTTGGTAGTATTACAAATATGACTAATAATAGAACAATTTTTTTAAAAACTATAAGTAAAATCAAATACAATAAATGTTGTTTAAAATAGAAGAAAAAATGTTGTTCCAAACAGAAGAGACATGAAAGCGGAAGGTATTGAAAAAATAGAATTTGAAGAATGTAGTATAAACGAAGTATTATATATTGTAATATTTTTGAGACTTCCACGGGTGCTTTCTATAAAGATTATGCGTTTCGCGGGTTTTCTCCGTGTCCAAATCCATTCTTGGAATGCCAACGTTTCAGGCTGCTCCTCGCCCTGATGAAGTGAATTGCAAGGTTCAAACGCATAATCTTTATATGAAGTATTATATATGTCTAAGTATGAATCTTCTTTCTGTTAATTTGATTACTAAGATGGAGAAGTAATTTTTACTAAAGAATTAGTTAAAATAAATAAAATAATATTAATTAAAATAAATAACAAGGTCGGATTAAAAGGAATAAAATTATCGAATGGATTATTTCAAATTAGATTTACTCCTGAACATAAAAATGAATCTTATTTGATAGATAATGGAAATTTAGCAAGACAACGGCAAAAGAAGCTCGGACGAGCATGATGCAATTAAACTGTCGACAAAGGACTTGGAAGAATATTTGTGAGATATGTCAGCAAGCCAAATACAACAAGATTGAAACTGAAAGATTGAAAGCAGAATACTACTTCAAATAATTCATACAGACTTATGTGGTCCTATAGATCCTTGTACTTGGAATGGGAAGAAATATTTTTTAACTTTTCAAGATGACTATATTCATTATACTTTTGTTTATTTACTGGAGAACAAATTAGAGGTGTAAGAAATATTAAAGGAATTTGTAAAACGAGTAGAAGCTCCTTACAATTTAAAAGTTTCTAAAATAAAAAGTCACGGAAGAGACATCTTAATAAAAATATTCAAATATGATGTAAAAATAGAGGAATAGTAATAGATACTATAACACTATACACATAGCTAAATAAAAAAGCCGAAAGGTTTAATCGAACTTTATTAGATAAAATGCGAGCATTACTTTTTGATTCTTCTTTAAGAAAAGAGATGTGAGAAGAATTGATTGATTTATATTTTGAATAGGTTATCAATTAATGCAATAGAAAGTACAGCATTTGAAATATGGAAGAAACGCAAGTTGAACTTAAAAATAATGCAATGATTTTTGGAAGTATAGCCAAGAATTTGGATTCTTTAAAGAAGTGGAAAAAGAAAACAAAAAATTGATTATCATTGGCTACGAACAAAATGAAATTTATTCAAAAGAATGAAGAATCAGATGAGGAAGAAGAAAAGTGAAAATTGGAAATGCAAGAAATGATAATTTATGAATAATGCGAAAATGACAGTTTATCGAATTTATCGTTGCAAGAAGAAAGTCAAGACAATATTATACAGAAGAAAGTCAAGATAAGAGGGCCTAAAAATTCGTCATTTGTTGATTAAAAAAACGAAGTTCATATGGTAACAAATCATGACATTTTAATTTAAAATTCGACACGTTAGGATAAGCATAGCGACTCCTTAGACTCAAACAGTATGGTATACATATGTATTTTTCAATGTTTCGTAGTGAAAATAGATAGTGTACAAAAAATAACCGGTAACAAATTTTTTTTCACTCAAAAATTTACTTTACTACTACTTTACCTTAGTTTGTTGGTTCCTTCAACCCACGGAAACGATATGGCATTTACCTTCCGATTGGTTTTTTGAACCAAAACTAAACTATCACTAAAAACAAACTAAACAAATTAATGACGCTAGCAAGTAACATATTAGCAAAAAAGCAAAAAATTTTTTACAAATTCAATCGTATGTCATCAATTTTAAAACGCGAAAGAACTGCTACTTGCGTTTCCTTCATGTTTACTTAATAAATGACAAATTAATGACGGTTTCAGGCGATAACAAATGAAGTAACATTCTTGTATTATCATTTCCCGGACTAATACGCAGTGACTAATACGGAGAAAAGTGTCGCGAATATGTTCACTTTTCTGTGCGCCACAGAATATAGTTCTCCATTTAAAAAAATTACGATTTTAATGATCTCAAAAAAAGTAATTGGTCAATGGCTATTCTGAAAAGATATTTACGTGCATAAACTTGCATATAAATTTAATCTCGAAAAGTAAACATAATCTCATCTCGTTTTCATTCGTGAAGACGCAATTCTTTATTTACTATTGTATGTTCTATTTCATTAAGATATACAATATAGTTTTATCCAATATTTAATATTTTATCCAAATTATATAAATACTCGTATTTGTAATTTTGAGTGGGGTCTAGTAAGGTAACACAAATTTTCGGCACTTTACTACGAATCATCTTAACTGACGAAAAAAAGTATATCAAAGACATAAATAATTTTTAAAATTACATATTATTAATTAAATTTTAAGTCACGTAAGATGTTGTATTAAATAGTATTATAAAACAAATTAAATAATGTTTTTTATTTCTTCAAATGTTTATTGATCCATGGTATGAAACTGGAAACTCTTGTGTAAATATCTGGGTATCCAAGTGCACAAGGAGTACCAAAGGAAACGATTCCAATTTGAGATTTATTAGCCACCAATGGTCCACCAGAATCTCCCTGGAATGAAGATGCAATTAATAATAAAATGCCAATATTTATATATAATAAGAAATTGTTTACTGCAAATGTAGTTATAATCATTTCAGTGTTAAGGTGAAAGTGTAATCATATTAACAACGATATGATTAAACTCATAATTTTTATACCGTAATAATATAATTTTGTTAATATTTAACGTTATTTATTATTTTATTGTTATTAAAAATATATATGTATCAATTTGTTTTATGATATTAATAATCGGCTTACGTAGCATGCTCCTCCTTCTTTAGTCAAAGTGCAGATATGGCTATATTTCAATTTTGGTTGTGCTGCCTTGCAATCTTTTTGTGGATAAACTATTAACTTAATTTTTTGCAAGTTATTTGAAGTACTTCCATCAACCTAAAAAAGATTGAATTGTTATATTGATAATCAAAGCAACTATCACATGACAACAAGCGAATTATTGTTATCAAAATGTTTTCTTATTTATTACTTTTAATGTGTTATTACATATAAAGAAAAAATAAGTTTTTCTAAAAAAGGATTCTTGGATATGTATAACTGCAAAACTTTCGTTCGTGAGTTTAATATTACCGAAGTAGTTCCCCATCCGATTAATGTGCATTGCTTGTTCTCGAGTCCTTCATCGGATGTCGTAAGATTTATCGGTTGCACTAATCTCTTGTACGTGATAGGATTTTTAAGGTGAACCAAAGCGATGTCATTAATGAATAAATCGTATTTAGAGTTGATGCTTACACTTTCTATATCATAAACTACTCCTGGTACATTCAACCAGTTTGTGCCAGCATGGACTTTTAGATTATTCACCAAATTTTCTAGACTAAGAATAAAGCAGCATATATAATACTTGTATATCTAAAGTTGTTGAAAACAGATGTTGAAAATATCTGCTATAAATTTTATGCCAACAAAAACAAAATGCCAACAGAAATAATGTATTACGAATTACTCTTAAAATATATCAAACAAATAATGCATTTTATGATTATAATTAATGATAAAGAATACTTTGCTAACTAAAATTATCGACTAAAAGACTAATTTTAGTTAAAAAATTAGTTTTAGTATTAAATTCTGCTAAATATATATTGTTATAAATTCAGAATATTTAACTTACCCATCAACACAACGTGCTGCGGTTAATATGTTATAATTATCAATAATAGATCCACCGCATCTGTGGGTATCATTATATTTCAATGACACTTGATACGGAAATTCACCGATTTTAGCATTTTTACCGTTGACGATATAAGAAACTCCTTATGGACAAAAATAATTATGTTAATATACTCATATTATATAATGATATTAATAAAAATAATTATTTAATGTTAACGCAAACAATATTTTACATTATTATATGTATACACATTTTTAATACAATTAAACATCGTGTCAACTTTATTGCTAATGAACTCGAGAAAGTTATAGATTTACTAAAAATAAAATTTTCTTTATTTACCATAAGTTTTATTAATCGTGATATATTAATTTTTAATGTTAAAATACATTTTGAGAATATAAGGAAATGCATGTATTCTCCTAAATTAGTTTTACATAATTAATTTTACATTATTAAAATAATTAATTTTACATAATTAAATTGGCAAAATGAAACTATTAATATTAAAAATTTATGAATAAGTCAAATACAGTAATAGAGTATCGTAATATTTATAAAAGCTAGGGATACTTAAGTTATAATTAAAAATTTTACATATATACTACCGTTGAAAAGTTTCCGGACATATAACTTAAAATTGCATAATTTTCAGGTCACTGTAACTCGATCAAAAATCATCTGGAAAATCATCTTTTCGACGGCAGTGTATATGTATATATGTGTGTGTGTGTGTGTGTGTGTGTGTGTGTGTGTGTGTGTGTGTGTGTGTGTGTGTGTGTGTGTGTGTGTGTGTGT
>NW_012130170.1:86688-92296 GCF_000143395.1 Atta cephalotes | reverse complement strand
ACACACACACACACACACACACACACACACACACACACACACACACACACACACACACACACACACACACACGTGCGTTCGTATCTATAAGAAATAACAATTAAATTTTGGGTCAATTTTACGGCTGAGCTGTTCGGCTTATTTATTAAAAAAATAAAATTCTTTTGTTTTCCATTAGTTTTAATCGCGACACAATAATTTTAACATTAAAATATACATATTTTGAGAATATCAGGAAATGCATGTATTCTCCTAAATTATATATAATTATATATAATTATTCAATAGTGAAAATATTAATTATAATAAAATATTAATAAATATTAGAAATGGATAAAAATATTTTATACATGTAATTTTTTTTCTAGAAAATTGTATAATTTTTATAAATACATTATAAATTATATTATATTATAAATTATATTATATAAATATAGAGTACAGCAATATTTACAGAATCTATGAATATTATTTAACGGACACTTAAGTTATTATTAAGAACTTTGCGCATATAGAGTAAGTCAGTTAAAGTGTGATAAACGTATATCTCAAAAACAAAACATTTTACAGAACAATATTTCACAAAAATTGTTTGATTTCGATTGATGCATAATTGGTTTGATTTTAAATGGTATAGTTCAGGAAAAGATCACTTTAAATTTTTTAAAAGAAACTCCTCATTTTGTTGCTCCATATTATAAAAGATATCATAAAGACATTTTTTAAAACATATATATCTAAAAAAATATGTAAAAGACATTATAAAAATGTCTTTTAGACAATATATCTTGTTTAAATCTCTCTTTCTCTTTTTTCTGGATTATATTAAAATATTTATAATTTATGAATTCTTACCTTTAGTGCCGTATACCAGGGCAGTAAATATAAGACAAATTAACGCATGCATCTTGTTGATTTGTTACCTGGGATTAAAATGAAGAGGTACATTCACAGGTTATATATATTACTGAAGCAGTTGAAATCTTGAATCAAAGATATAAATCACGTGCTTATGACATTTTTCTGAATTTTTTTCAGTATTGTACTATAAAATATTATTTGTAGTTTACATTATGCTTGTTGATTGATAACGATAATAGTTTTAATTAAATTTGTAATTTTCACCATCTTCACTTTTCTTAGAAGAATGGGAATTCACGTGTGTTTATCTGATATTGTACAAAACCTCATCATAGTTATTTTATTTTTATATTGATTACTATATCTAATATTTTACAATGTTATCAATAGATCGCGTATCACGTTTTTAGTAACTTAGTTAATTAATATCTTATAATGTAAAAATTATACATTCGCCTAATCAAATTGAACGAATTTTTATACAATAAATAAAAAAAAATGAGAATATAGATAACAGACTCAAATAATTTAAAATAATAAGCAATTAAAAGAGTTATGAGTTGGATTTGTTGCTAAAATATTAATTTTAATAATCTGTTGATATTATTTAATACACATGTCTCGACTTGTTATCAAAACATTCTCTCAATGTGAACAAATATTAAATATTTACATCAATACATAATTGATATATTACAATTCATATTAGGCCATAAATTTTATTAAACTAAAGTTTTTCAGAATATTAAGACAGACTAGAATTAAGAAAATGTTATCACTTAACATAAAATGAGTTTTAAAATAAAAAATTTTAGTAACACAAATCAGTACTTTCTGATTTTATCTTATTACTCGATAATATGTTTTTGGATCTAATCCTTGAACACTCTAATGAATATCGGTCTGTCCGAGCACAAGTTATACCAAAAAAAACGATATCAATTTGAACACTTTTAGAAACAAGAAGACCACTTGAATCTCCTTGAAAATTTAATAAATACAACTTTTAATTATTTATTTATAAATTTTATTTAATTTAATTCATGTGTTACCCTTAATTATCGTTAAATGTCCGTAAAATTCTGATATTATCACTTATCCTAATTTTATATTTTAAATTTTTACTTTCTTCTAGATTATATTTAATAATATAATCTAATATAAATAATAAATTTAATATAATAATATATTTAATAAATAATTTTGAAATTTATAACTTTATCGCTTATAAATAAAGCAATATTAATATTACTATAAATTAATATTACTTTTTATTAAATGTTTTGAGTGTAGACCATGTGCTTTAGGATACGATCTACTTGATTCTAGGAATGCTTCGAAGCATTTTTTGATTGATCAATTAAGTAAAATTCTTTCTTCTGATTGGTCAATCAAAAGCTTGAAAGCATTTGTAGCGTCAAATGGATCGCATCGTCGTGCCCCTTTCACACTATGCATTGAAGGCTTAGGAAATTGAAGATTGCAAATTGAAGATTAAAATTCAGCCAATTAGAACGAAATGGATTAAAATTAACTATTACTACCTAATTATCGAATTCTAATCTTTAATTCACAATCCCCAATCTTCAATGCGTAATGTGACACTAGCATTAGTGAGTCTCACTACAAAGTGAGGTTATGAAAATGTTGACATGCAATAACTTTTTACCAAAGCAAGTAATGATGTCATTAATCTGAATGTAAGGTACTCAGCTCACTTCAGATTCAGTTTCATTTATAAATGAAATAGAAAACAACAACTACTGTTTTTCTTTTTTTTTCTTTCTCTCTCTCTCTCTCTCATTTTCTTCATTATAAAATATTTATAATACCTTTGTATCTTTAGTGGTATATATCACAGCGATAAAAACAAGCGAATGTACGTATTTTTGATTGTAAATTTGTTTCCTGAATTTGAAGTGAGTAGATGCATTCATAGGATCATATATATATTCCTGATATAATTGCAACAAAGATATAAATCATGTTTTTGTCACATTTTTCTAAATTTTTCTCAATGCAGTATCATTGCACGATAAAATATTATATTTACAGTTTACATTAAGTAACTTATTAAAAGTGATAGTCTTAATAAAATTCTCAATTTTCATGTCATAACTTTTCTTAGAATAAACAGAAGAATAAGGACTTATTCCTGTTTATCTCTGCTGAAGTATATAATCTGTGATAGATTTTATTTCTATCGATTACTATATTTATAATATTCGAGTCTATGATATCAATAGATTGTGTATCATGTGTTCAGAAATCAATAAAAACTTTGAAGAATCATAAGTCTAGGCGACCAAAGTCCAACAAATTTATAATAGAATAAACAAATAAAGATAGAAACTTTGTAAATAAAAAATAAATTTAAATTAATTTAAAATCTTGATTTAATAAAATCTTGAATAAGTGATAATATAATAAATCATGAGTAAAGTTAGATAATACAATAAATCATGAGTAAAGTTTTATATATGCTAGCATATATATTAAATTTAAATATTGGATACTGTATATAGTTTAACATTTTAACTATAACTATAACATGGTAATCACATCTATATGTGTGATGTTTGCGAAAGTTCTATCATCCCTTTACAGATAATATCTTTATTTACCAGAATAGAAATTATTGTATTAACATTGTAAATGCGAAATATGTAATTCGAAATCTTATTGTATAAGACAACTTATTATCAAAATTACTTACAAATATTTAATTTTATGTGTCATGTCTATTTTAATTTTTAAAATTTACAACATGATCATGTATTTTTAAGCTTTTTTTTACTAAATTTTTTTTATTTTTAACAATATATCTTTCAAAAAATTTTTCTTCGCTAAATTCATCAAACTAATTTATAACAGTATCATGCAGATATAGCAATTTTATATAATATTTAATATCATATTAATAAATATTATAGATATTATTCATTGCAGATAATTGCGATGATTGAGAATCTTGGAGTAGAAACAACAATGATGATTGTTTTGTTATTTACATTTTTTGATAATTTATTTTTGATAATTTATTTAATTGAAAAAAAGAGCATACATTTCGTAGAAATAATTTTTTTAAGCTATATTATTACTGTTATTTTAAATTTTGTAACGCCAAATAGTAATAAACAAATTAAATATCTCTTAATTCTTCAAATTTGCTTTGATCCAAGACAGGAAACTAGACACTCTTGTGTAAACATCTGGTTCTCCAGAACAGGTGAAGGAAGCAATTCCAATTTGAACTCCATTAGCGACCAAAGGTGCACCAAGATCATTCTTGAATGAAAATGAAATTAATATGAAAATACTAATATATAAAATAAATATATAAAATGAATATATAAAATTATTATACACAATAGTAATTAATTACTTATTATTGCAAAATATTATTATAATTATTTAGACATAAGTAATTTAATTGGCAATTAGATCACGATTATACTATTTCATAATATTTTTTTCATTAATATTTTTTTAGAAATATATATTGAAAATATAAATATATCAATTCATGTCAAAATGCAAAAATTCAATCGATATATAATTAGATTCTTTTAATATTATTTTTACTTTCGTTAGTATAAATATATAAAGTTATAGCGAAGTAAAATGGAAGAAACATGAAGTTTTTTTTATTTTGTTACGATATAACTTTTTTTATTGATAAATATGATATTTCCTGTTTATGTCGTTACTCTTAATGTCTTTTCGCTTTTTAAAAAAATTTATAATTATTTTTATTTCTGTGAGATGTTTTTATGCAATATTTATATGATAGATACGTAACAAAAAGATATAGAATGGCAAAAGTTAGAATCATTTATTAATCTGTTGATGTTATATCAAAAATATATGTAAATGATTTGTTGTATCATATTAATAATCGACGGCTTACCTTGTATTCATTCGTTCTATTTTGAGCTGTAGTGCAGATATGACTATCTGTCAGTTCCCAGTGTCTTGTCGCGCATTCTTTTTGCTTATCAATTACCAATTCAGTTTGTTGCAAGTCTCCATTCTAGAAAGAATAATTGCATTAATTATTACATCGAGCATCAAACAAACGAATCAAACGAATAACAGCAACAGAATTATTAACAAGTTGTTAGAAAACTTCTTACACTTACTACTTCTAATTTCTTGTTATTATATTTATATAAAAAGAAAATAATAAAATTACTTTAAGAAAGAGTTCTTTCTTGAATATGTATAATTGGAAAATTTTTGTATCATAAATTAAACATTACTGTTGTATTTGTCCATCCGGATAACAGGCACGGCTTGCCTTCGAAATTTTTATTAGGTTTTGGAAGATTTATCGGATATACTAGTACGTTCCGTTGTTTGATAGGATCGCTAAGGTGAACCAAGGCGATGTCATTAAAGCATAATAATTCGTCGTAATTTTGGTGGACGTTAATACTTCCTACGTTATGACGATATCCTGTATCATTTAAAGAGTTTATGCCGACATGGACCTGTATTTTAGCTGAGTCACACTCCAACCTAAGAATAAAAATATATTTAAAAATATTAAAAATCCATATCTATATTAAGAACAAATCCATATTAAGAACAAATTTTGAAAATATTTGTTATGTATTTTATTAATTAAATATCAGAAATATAACAGAAGCTGTTAATAGAAGATTGATTGCAGAAACTAAACACACTTTGGCGTTTAAATGAACGTATTTCATGTTAACGAAATAAAATATTCTCTCTCTCTCTC
>NW_012130170.1:77556-85494 GCF_000143395.1 Atta cephalotes | reverse complement strand
ACATATTATCTAGATATATTATTACTCTCTCTCTCTCTCTCTCTCTCTCTCTCTCTCTCTCTTTCTCATTTTCTTTGTCACACATATAGTTATAATAATTTAAAAGTATATGGAATAATATTTCCAGGAAATGAAAACAATTAGTTATTGTAACTGCCGTTATTTAATGTTAATTACTTAGTTGCCTTGTTGTAATAACGATTCGGTAATAACGTTGCGAATTATTTTAGATTGATAATAGATCTGTTTTTTATTCCTGCATTCTCTGAATTGGCGCATACAGTGCAATAAGTTAAAATAAAACAAATATATATTTATTTCATTTCATCTTATTGTATCATGTACCAGTTGAGACAATGTAGGAATAAAAAACAGATCTTAGGTAACACCAGAGTTGAAATAGTTAATAGTTATTTATCACGGATTGAAAAAAAAAGTCATATGTCACTGAAAAAGATAACTCGCAATTTGTAACCCGTTTCTTTTTAATGTAATTTGTAACGGAGTAACTTTACGGCACTTTACTAGTTTATTATTTTTTCCAATAATAAAATTTTAGTAAGTAATACGTAATGGTGAGAATTTACTTTTCAAAGCGATTTTTCTTAGCATAACTTTAACTTTAGTTAGTCATTATTACAGTTATAAAAAATTGCAACATCATTATGATAAATTGTTATTATAAAACGTAACAGAAAAGTAATTCTTCCATTTCCTGACAGATTCGTACCTTCAGTAGCGTATGCCAGAGCGACAAATATAAGACAAGCGAACGCACGCATCTTGGATTGCAGATTGTTGCTTGATATTGAAGGGAATAGGTGCATTCAAAGGTTTATATATGTTCCTGAAGTAGTCGCAGCAAAGATATAAATCTTGCGTTTGTGAAGTTTTTCAGAATTTTTCTCAATGCGATATCATATGATAAAGTTACTACTATTCTATATCTGATACACATGTTATAAATTGCCTTTTAATTTCCTTACATGTTATCTCACTCTTCACAGAAGTGTCGATTAAGTTAATCGAGTTAACATTGGAAAGTATTTCTATTAGATAGAACATTTCTAAGGATTGCAATATCTCGAATTTATTACTATTCTTCGATTCGTTCTAAACTTGACATTTTTCTAGTTTGATAATAATATATATAAGCAAATTTTTTTTATTTGTCGATAGGATTTTCCTTATCTTCGGTGATTGCTGACTCAGTTTTGCAAGAGCTCAATTTTCATTTCCGTTTTACATCAGATATCGTATACAATATTACTATAGCTATTCTTTCTATGATAATACGAACGAGATTCTTAATATTTAACTCATTTGATCCAAGACTTTAATTTATAGTTAAAATTAGAAGCAGTGTTTCAAATTTTTTGGACATTAATATTATTAACAATGACGACACCCTAGAATTTGATTGATTTCACAAATCAGTTTTCTCAGGGAAATATCATATTTAAATTTTATGTCTTCGCATCGATTTAACAAAAGAGAGAAGTTATCATTGGAATGACTGACAGATTCTCTTTTTTGTCGCATTTGAAATTCCACATACAACAAAAATTTTAATTTTATTATTAAAAAGCTTATCAAATACTGACATACTGAATTATTTTAAATTCATATTTAATTATCAGTGTTAAATTTCTTTGTTATAAAAAAAACTTTTAAACAAACTTTAAAACAAAATATGAATCAGATTTCGATCACGGGAGGAAAAACTATTTTTAGGATAATGGCAATAAATCGTAAGCAGTAAGCAAATTGGCCAATCACGGTAGAGTTCGTAAGGTCATAATATAAGCGATAGTCAATGCAACATGTTGATTTCCTTATTGCTTATGTCTTACTGTTTTGAGTTTTTTGTATGCCTTTACTATTCTATATATTCAGAATGTTTCTGAAAATTTAGGAATATAATTTGGAATTTGAATATAAAATCAACATTTTATAATTTTAATACACTAAGCAGGTTTATTAAAGTTCACAAAGGTTTGCTTCCAAATAATTCAAAGAAAAATGTGATATATCATAAATCTCATATAGTAATACAACTTAAGTGGTTAATCAAATTGTGAGGAAATTATCAGAATTTTAGAACACATTAAATTTCAGGAACCACATCAATAAAAATATTACCTCCTAATCGAAAATCACAGATCATAGATTATATTAGAATCACTAATTTGATTGGTCGAATGTGAAAATTTTTCGGAACGATTTTTGAGTAAACGTCTGACGTCCGAAATGATATTTATTAAATTACAAACAAATAGTCTAAATTTACAATCAGACACTAACTGTTTTAATCATGCATATGTAGATGTACTTATAACTAAATTTTAAATCTTATTTGAGTATTTTACAGTCTTGTTCTTCATGTGAGACTTTTTACTTTCGTTGGCATTATTTCATATTTTAATACTTCTTAATACTTCTTAGGCGATTGCAAATTTCTGTGAATTATATACACTGGACCATGAAACAAAATTATGCAGCTGAGTGGGTATTCGTCTGGTAGACGAGAGTGTAGAGATTTTTTTCTAATACTTGTATTTTGCTGAGGATGTGTATGGCCTCAATGTGGCAGAAACGGTCAAATTGTAAAGCTAGTTAAATATAATTTTTATAAATTTAAGTATGTTTTGGTCATTATATTTATCCTTATTTGTCTGATTTGTTTACAATTGTTATTTATATTTGACATTTTACTTATTGGATGATAAAAGCAACAATTCTAATTAAATTAGCAATTTTCTTCTATATCTTTTCTTAGAACAATTGGGATTGAATTCTGATAAAGTACACATAATCATAGTTGATTTGAGTTTATCGATTATATCCGAGTTTATGATATTAGAGAGTTTTTGCAATAACATGAATCCAGATACGGTGAACGCTAAAGTCACATTCCTTTTTCTTAATTAATTGTTAAGAAAAAGATAACTTGATCTTAGTTCATCATATCTGGATAAATAGCATTGCGAAAACTTCCTATTGTTAAAATAAAGTATTATATGCTTAGAAAATCAATGAATTTTATAATATAAAAAAATTACGAATCTATTTAAAAATCTACAGATGAATAAATTTACAAATAAAAATTAAGAATAGAGAACTTATTTTTAAATAAGAAATATGTAAAATAAAATAAATAAAGAATAAATAAATATAAGTTTAATAATACCTCAATATAAAAGTTATTTGCAAGAATAAATATATATTTAAATCATGAATATTATATTTAGTACTTTAACCTAATTAGAAATGATTAATATTTATAAAAATATTGTTAAAATGATATATTAGATTTATTAAAGACATAATTATTTGTATTTTTATTTTTTTCTTTATGCTTTTATTTGTTTCCCAAAAAAGGATTCTATATATTATTTTAGAATAATAGTTTTATTTGTACATATATTTAGAGGAAAGCTCCCTATTATGAGATAGGAACCTAATATGAGATAGCAAGGTTTCTGCTGAACTAATAAACGCTATCTATTAGTTGCACCATGAATTTATTGATCTTGGATTGAAAACTATTTAATAGAACATTTATTATTAGATTATGCCTATAGTCATTGTAAAACAAGATTTTAGAATTTGAATGTCTTCAAGTTTTTTTGGGATGAACTTTCAAATGTTGTTTATTATTTAATAAAATTAAATATTTGGCAATAAATCTTTCTTCATGTAGTGATAGAGTAAGGTCGTACTAATAGAAAAATATGAAATTTGTTGGATTGTTTAATTACAGAAGTTAGATTTAATGATCGTAAAATCATAAAATGTGGAAATACTATGAGATACCCAATATATATTATTTCTTATGTGAAATAACCCATGCTCCTATAGTAAAAATCATTTAAATATAAATGTTATTATACAATAATAAAAAAGGCAACCGGAATAAATGTGCCTATTTCTGCAATGCTTGATTCTGACTATGTGAAAACGCGTTTTGAGTATAATCGCATGCTCATTTTTCGCTGGCTATATTTGTTTATCATATTTTAGAAACATTAAACAAAGTTTTTTAATTGCACTGATATATTTTTACTACTGATTTCTCGGGGTATCTCATATTAGGAGCATAATTTTTTTCCGATTTGCTCATTTTTTACATTTCTTTAATTTTCAAAACAAATAGAATTTGAAATGTTAAAATTCTGATATTATCATTTATCCTAGTCCTATATTTTAAATTTTTACTTTCTTGAATTATATTTAATAGTACATAAATTTATTAAATAATTTTAAAATTTATAGTTTTATGTATCGCTTATAAATAAAATCGCAAATTAACATTATTTTTTATTGGATTATTTTTTGTGTTTATTTTATGTGTTTCTAGACCGTATACTTTAGAATATATGATTTATTTGATCTATCTACGAATGCTTCGAAGTATCTTTTGATTGGTCGATTACTAAAATTCTTTCTTCTGATTGGTGATCAATCAAAAGCTTCGAAGCGTCAAATGGATTATGCCCTTTTTTACATTACGCTTAGGATTGAAGGCTTAGGATTGCAAATTGAGGATTAGAATTCAGTCAATTAGAACGAAACGAATTAAAATTAATTATTACTTGAATGGTCGAATTTTAATCCTTAATTTGAAATTCTTAATCTTCTTATGCGTAGTGACATTAGTCTCGTAAACTCACTTCAAAGTGAGGTTATGAAACTGTGTTGACATGCAATAACTTTTTACCAAAGCAAATAGTGACGTCAATGGCTGCGTTCAACAGAGAAAATTAATTATAAGTTAGTGGTTAATGATTCTTTCATATGATTAGTTCTTGCCTTTAGTTCTTCACTAAATCTAAGTGTAAGAACGATTCGTATTAAAGAAATATTATGCGCTAACTGATTAGTTTTCTTTGCTGAACGTAGCCATTACGTTGAGTGTAAGATACTTAGCTTATTTCAGACTCAATTTCACTTGTGTGTAAATGGAAAACTATACTTTTCTTCTTCATCTTCTTTCTCTCTCTCTATCCCCCCCCTCTCTCTCTCTCTCTCTCTCTTCTTTTTCTCTCTCTCATTTTCTCTATTATAAATTTTTATAATACCTTACAAAAATTTGTATATTTATGTGAAATTGTATATTTAATATGTTTATGTAAAATTGTATATTTAGTGATATATATCACAGCAATAAATATAAAACAAGCGAATGTACGTACTTTTGATCGTAAATTTATTGCTTGAGTTTGAAGTGAAGCTAATGAATAGATGCATTCATAAGTTTATATATACTTCTGATATAGTTGTAACAAAGATATAAATCACATTTTTCTAAATTTTTCTCAATGCAATATTGCACAACAAAATATTATATTTATAGTTTACGATATGTAACTTATTAAAAGTGGTAGTCTTAATAAAATTCTCAGTTATTACTGTCATAACTTTTCTTAGAATAAACAAAAGAATAAGGGCTTATTTCTGTTCATTTCTGATGTATATAATCTGTGGTAAATTTTATTTCTATCGATTATTATATCTATAATATTTGAGTCTACGATATCGTCAATAGAATGTGTATCACGTGTTCAGAAATCATCAAAAAGAATCATAAATCTAGATGGCCAAAGTCCAACAAATTTATAATAGACACAAATAAAGACAGAAACTTTGTAAAAAAAAATAAATTTAGTAAAATCTTGATTTAATAAAATCTTGAATAAGTCATAAATAAAATTCTATATATGTTAGAATATATATTATATTTAAATATTGGATACTGTACATAATTTAACATTTTAACTACCATGGCAACCACCATTTTAAATGTGATGTAAACTTTTGTGAAAGTTCTATCATCCATTTACAGATAACATCTTTATTTATTTCAGATTAGAAATTATTGTAATAACATTGTAAATGAGAAATATGTAATTCGAAATCTTATTTGTATAAGAGAACTTAAGGTGAAAATTACTTACAAATATTTAATTTTATGCGCCGTGCCAATTTTAATTTTTAAAATTTATTACATAATCATGTATTTTTAAGCTTTTTTTACTGAATTTATTTTATTTTTAATAATATATCTTTCAAAAAATTTTTTTTCGCTAAATTTATCAAACTAATTTATAACAGTATCATACAGATATATCAATATTATATAATACTTAATATAATATTAAAAAAATATTATTCGTTGCGGATAACTGCAATGACTGAGAATCTTGGAATAGAAACAACATTGATGATTGTTATTGTTTTGTTATTTACATTATTTGATAATTTATTTTTGATAATTTATTTAATTGAAAAAAAGAGCATACATTTCGTAGAAATAATTTTATAAAACTATTATTACTGTTATTTTAAATTATAAATTTTGTAACACCAAATGGTAATAAACAAATAAATATCTCTTAATTTTTCAAATTTGCTTTGATCCAAGACAGGAAACTGGATACACTTGTGTAAACATCTGGTTCTCCAGAACAGGTGAAGGAAGCGATTCCAATTTGAACTCCGTTAGCGACCAAAGGTGCACCAAGATCAATCTTGAATGAAAATGAAATTAATATGAAAATACTGATATATAAAATGAATATATAAAACTATTATATACAGTAGTAATTAAATACTTGTTATTGCAAATTATTATTATAATTATTTAAACATAAGTAATTTAATTGGTATATAATGCGATCACTGTTTAGTATTATACTATTCCAATATTAATATTTTTTTAGAAATATATATTGAAGATGTCAATATATCAATTCATTTGAAAATACAAAAATTTAATCGACATATAATTAGATTCTTTTCATATTATTTATATAAATATATAAAATTATAGCGCAGTAAAGTAGAAGAAATGAAATTTTTTTTATTTTATTATCCTATAACTTTTTTTATTAATAAATATATAACATTTGCTTTTTATATCGTTACTCTTAATGTCTAGCGTTTCGATTTTTAAAAAATTTTATAATCATTTTTATTTCTGTGAGATGTTTTTACGCAATATTTGTGTGATAGATAACGTAACAAAATGATAGAATGGCATCAAAGGTTAGAATCGTTTAATCTGTTGTTATATCAAAAATATATATAATTTATTTGTTGTATCATATTAATAATCGATGGCTCACCTTGTATTCATTCGTTCTATTTTGAGCTGTAGTGCAGATATGACTATCTGTCAGTTCCCAATGCCTTTTCGCGCATTCTTTTTGCTTATCAATTATCAATTCAGTTTGCTGTAAGTCTCCATTCTAGAAAGGATAATTTCATTAATTGTTACATCGAATATCGAACAACGAATAAAAGCAGCAGAATTATGATTGTTAGTTATCTTTTTACACTTATTACTTCTAATTTTTTGTTATATTTATATAAAAAAAAATAATAAAATTACTTTAAGAAAGAGTTTTTTCTTGAATACATATAATTGGATAATTTTTGTCGTAAATTAAATATTACTGTTGTATTTGTCCATCCAGATAATATGCACGGCTTGCCTTCGAAATTTTTATTGGATTTTGGAAGATTTATCGGATATACTAATACATTGCAGTGATTGATAGGATCGCTAAGGTGAATCAAGGCGATGTCATTAAAGCATAATAATTCGTCGTAATTTTGGTGGACGTTAATACTGCCTACGTTATGACGATATCCTGTATCATTTAAAGAGTTTATGCCGATATGGACCTGTATTTTAGCTGAGTCACACTCCAACCTAAGAATAAAAATATATATAAAAATATTAAAAATCCATATCTATTAAGAACAAATTTTGAAAATATTTATTATGTATTTTATTAATTGAATATCAGAAATATAACAGAAGTTGTTAATAGAAGATTGATTGCAGAAACTAAACATACTTTGGTGTTTAAATGATGTATTTCATGTTAACGAAATAAAATATTCTGTATCTCTCTTTCTCTCTCTCTCTCT